>NC_092815.1:136663031-136938031 GCF_023375885.2 Dermacentor andersoni
GTTTTACAAACACGATATTAAGGAAGGACAGGACGTGGACGGACGTAGCGCCCGTCCGTCCACGTCCTGTCCTTCCTTAATATCGTGTTTGTAAAACTGAGCGCAATATAACCATGAACGTTCACCAACTAGCCCCCTTCATTGCTTTACTATATACTACTTAATATATGTCCCAAAGCTGCACTAGAAGCTATGAGGTGCTCGAGGGCTACGGATTAATTTTGACTTGGATTCTTGAAAGCCCAACAAAATATAAGCGGACCAGCATCTTTGAATTATCTCGCAACGGCACTACTGATGATAAACAATGCGTGGAAAGTTGGGCACCTGAATACAGCGTTTTTGCCTTCGAGTATAGCAGGCCAGCTTGTAACAAAATGGCAGTTGACATTTTTCTTTCTTTTAGACAACCTTTGTGAACCTCCTTTTCAACAAGCAAATGGGGAGAGGAGCCCGATCAACTTCCTTTCCGTTTTTGTAGATTGCACTTCGTGAGGCACTCACCACAAGAAAAAAAAAAAAAAAGACACGCAAGGTCAATGACCTCACGGGCAAGCCGATAGGAAAGAACCATCGCTTTGTTGCATACATAGCTGCATACTGTTACGTTTCGCCTACAACGCGCGGTAATGCCGGCGCGGATGCAACGGACGCCGGGGCTTTGTTCAAAGCGGCGGACATTTTGGCCCGTTCGACGCCGCCGCAACGCCTACCCGCCAAGCGTGTCCAGGCGTGTTTCAGTGCCACGTGTCTTCGTGTGTGCGTGTGTGTGTGTGTGCCCTCGCTTGTCAAAGCGCGGCAGCCGGGGAGCGGAGTTCCCCGAATGAGGAGCCTGGAGGTCTCTCGGCTCAACCGTTCGCGCCGTCGTGTGGGCGGGTTGGCGATGCGTCACTGCACTCGGTTCAGCAGGTCTCTCGGCTCGACCGTGCGCGCCGTCGTGGGCTCATGCTCCGCCGTCCCGTGACCTTCATCCCGTGACCTTCATCCCGTGACCTTCCCTTTTGGACCGCGACGCCGAGAGTATAAGAGCAGCTGCCCCCGGACGCCAGGAGAGAGGCTCCGATTTGTACTGTTGAGTTACGTGCTCTCCCGTCTCTCCACTTCGGTCGAACTGACCGGCCGCTCTTTTGCTATGTTAGAATAAACAAGTTGTTCTGTTACCAGTCTTCTCATGCTTTGCCGGGACCTTCGGATGCTTCCAGTGCCCCAGGCCGCCAGGCCAACGCTACCCTTGGGGCTTGCGACCCATTCGCAATAACGGGCGTCGCACCGAGACCCCAACAACTCGTGCCAGCGGTGCGATTCCAACATCTGGTTGCCAGCGGTGAGATCGCGACAACGGAGGCCAGCAGCGAAGAGATGCGGTTGACTGTATGCTGAGCAGCACAACGACCATCCGGGAGCAGTGCAACGAGCCCTGTGTGATGACTGGTTGCCTGCAGCGGAACGACTGCGCTGAAGTCTTGGCTGCAAGGTTTGGTGAGTGCGGGACTTTCTTCTTCTGAGTTTTGCCAGGCTTTTGTTAGTGTTAGAAACAGAGCTGGTAATTGTGGTTGTCGTTGCTACCGGGTTAGTTTGCGGCAAGACAATAGTAGGCAGTAGAGAAAGCAGCATTCAGAGCAGCCATGGATTTGAAGTCGTTGCGCAAACCGAAATTGTTGGAGCTTGCGAGAGAGTTGGGTCTGGATGTCTCAGACAAACTCAGAAAACCAGAACTGCTAAGGGCTATTCTTGAGTTAGAAGCTGAGGATGACGAGCTGTCGGAATGCCTTGAGACCATTGAGGAGAGGGAGACGGCAAAAAGACAGGAGCGTGAACTTAAAGAACAGAAAGAGAAAGATGAGCGTGAACGAAAAGAACAGAAAGAGAAAGATGAGCGTGAACGAAAAGAACAGAAAGAGAAAGATGAGCGTGAACGAATAGAACAGAAAGAAAAAGAAGAGCGTGAACACGCTTTGGAAATGAAGCGCCTCGAGTTAGAGATGGAACGCGCTCGTAATGGAAGTCAGGCACACGGTGCAGGAGAACGAGTATTGTTCAAAATGACTGACCTGATGCGGCCGTTTAAGCTTGGAGAGGACATTGGTTTGTTCCTGGTTAACTTTGAGCGAACATGCGAGAAGCAGGGGTTCTCTCGGGAAACGTGGCCACAGCGCTTGCTCACTTTGCTACCCGGCGAGGCGGCCGACGTAGTCGCTCGCTTGGAGAGAGAGGAGGCAGAGGATTTCGACAAAGTGAAATCGAGTCTGCTAAAAAAGTACCGGCTGTCAGCGGAGGCGTTCCGTCGGAAGTTTCGGGAAAATGAGAAAGGCAGAAGTGAGTCATATACAGAGTTTGCGTACAGGCTTATGTCAAACATGCAGGAGTGGCTCAAAGAAGAGAAAGCGTTTGGTGACCACGAGAAAGTTCTGCAGTGTTTCGGGCTAGAACAGTTTTATAGTCGGTTACCTGAGAACGTGCGGTACTGGGTCTTGGATAGGCCAGACGTTAGTACGGTGGCTAGAGCCGCTGAGTTAGCCGAGGAGTTTGTGACGCGTCGGGCTCGTGGAGCTAAGGACGGTCAAAAGGGTGAATTTGGCTCCAAGTTTGAGAGGCCAAAGTTCACGCCCATGAGAGCAAAGGGGGACACACGTAGTTCGGATGCGAGTGAAAGCAGTCCGACCGAACGTACGGAGACGGCGGCAACCGAAGCCGAACGCAGAAAGCGGTTCGAGATGAGGCAAGCGCGCGTTTGTTATACGTGCCAGAAGCCGGGTCACTTTTCGGCGCAGTGTCCGACCGAACGTAAGGAGACGGCGGCAGCCGAAGCCGAACGCAGAAAGCGGTTCGAGGCGAGGCAAGCGCGCCTGTGTTATACGTGCCAGAAGCCGGGTCACTTTTCGGCGCAGTGCCCAGAAACAAAACCAAAAGTCGTGTTTTTTTCATTAGGCAGCACTGACGAGAACATCAAGCTTCTCGAGCCTTACATGCGAGACCTCCTCGTGAACGGGAAAGAGTGCCGAGTGCTTCGCGATTCCGCAGCTACAATGGATGTAGTTCACCCCTCTTACGTAGAACCCGATATGTTCACGGGCGAGTGCGCATGGATCAAGCAAGCAGTGGAAGCTCATAGCGTGTGTCTGCCGGTAGCAAAAGTGCTTATTGAAGGACCTTTCGGAGCACTTGAGACGGAGGCCGCAGTGTCATCTATGCTGCCCCCCCAGTACCCGTACCTATTTTCGAACAGGTCCGATCACCTCCTGCGCGAGAAGGGGCTTTTGTTTGGTGAGGCTAGCGTTCAGGCCTTAACCAGATCGAAGGTTCGGGAGCTCGCTGCAAAGGCGGTAGTTGCGGGGCCGACGTTGTTGAACGATGAAAAAGGGTCAGAGGCGCAGCAAGCTGGTATTCAGAGCACGCCCGAACGGGATAAAATTGAGCCTGTAGCGTTAAAGGCACCAGATACTGGAGAGGAAATTTCCGATGCGGGAAAATTAGAAGAGCTTCCGGTCGAGCTTCCGGGACTAGGCTCAGTGACGAACAGGAAAGACACCGATCAAGTCATTAGTGACTTAGTAAGTAAAGCATCGCTGTCGCCTGAGCAGAAAACCGAACTACACCAGCTCTTACAAGAGTTTCAAGGTCTGTTCTCTGAGAGGCCTGGTAGGACTTCTGTCCTTACTCATGACATAGAACTTACCTCCCCAGAGCCAGTACGATCCAAGGCGTACCGGGTGTCACCCCGCCAGAGCGATATTATGGAGGCTGAGGTAAAGAAAATGCTACAGCTCGGTGTTATTGAAGCGGGTGAGAGTGATTATACCTCCCCTTTGATTTTAGTTGAGGTACCGGGCAAGGAACCTCGTCCTTGCGTCGACTGCCGCAGGCTTAATTCCATCACTAAGGATCAAATTTATCCGATCCCTAACATCGAGGAGCGCCTTGAGAGAGTGAGTAGCGCTCAGTTTATTTCCACCCTAGATCTTGTCAGGGGTTATTGGCAGGTTCCACTTACAGAAGAGGCTAGTAGGTATGCGGCGTTCATTTCACCAATGGGGACATTCCGTCCTAAAGTTTTGAGTTTTGGTTTGAAGAACGCGCCATACTGCTTTTCAAGCCTCATGGATAAAGTGTTGCGGGGACAGCAAGAATTCGCTTTACCGTATCTAGACGACGTAGCGATATTCTCCGCATCCTGGCCTGAGCATATGGCGCACTTGCGGGCAGTGCTAACCCGCCTGCGCGATGCGGGCTTGACAGTCAAGGCTCCCAAGTGCCAGTTAGCACAGGCCGAGGTTGTCTACCTCGGACACGTGATTGGTCGGGGTCGTCGCCGCCCCTCTGAAATAAAGGTGGCCGCTGTGCGAGACTTCCCGCAACCGCGCACGAAGACCGATATTCGGTCGTTCTTAGGTGTCGCCGGCTACTATCAGAGGTACATCCCCAGGTACTCTGATATCGCGGCTCCCTTGACGGATGCTCTAAGAAAGACAGAGCCGCAAACAGTCGTCTGGGATGAGACGAAGGAAAGAGCTTTTAGCGCCCTAAAGAGCGCCCTAACAAGCCAGCCTGTGCTACGATCGCCCGACTACACAAAAGGGTTCGTTGTTCAGTGTGATGCTAGTGAGCGAGGCATGGGCGTTGTACTGTGCCAACGGGAAAATGGAGAAGTAGAACACCCCGTCCTGTATGCTAGCCGTAAGCTGACCAGTCGTGAGCAGGCGTATAGCGCCACCGAGAAAGAGTGTGCGTGTATCGTGTGGGCCGTTCAGAAATTGTCATGTTACCTAGCCGGCTCGAGGTTTATCATTGAAACGGATCACTGCCCTCTCCAATGGCTGCAGACCATCTCTCCCAAAAATGGCCGCCTCCTGCGCTGGAGCCTCGCTTTGCAACAATATTCCTTTGAGGTGCGTTACAAAAAGGGGAGTCTCAACGGTAACGCCGATGGCTTAAGTCGAAGCCCCTAACGTGGGAATCAGCCTCAAAATTGCTTGTTACTGATGTTTTTCTTCCTGAGGCAGAATTTTTAACCTATTGCTTTTGTGTAGTGTTTCAAAGTGATGATGTGCTTTTTAGTGCAAATTTTCCGATTTGTGGACGCGTTCTGAGTGCTGCTAAACTACTGTAAGGAACTAGGCAGCAGTAAAAAAGGGGAAAGAGCCTGGCAGGGCTTAGTGAGGGTTGTGCCGTGCTTGCTGACTGAGCGGTTGACTTTCAGGCGTGGTTCTAACGCTTGCCGGAAACGAGAACAAAAATGTCAACTCTCCCGAAGTCACTTTGCAGTGTCCTGTGTGCACCTGAACGTGAGAACGAGGCCTTCTCTGTGCGCTGCGCTCAAGAAACGCCAAAGGACGCCCGACTACGGTTATGAGCATCATCGAGCGACATCCCTCCGGACAGCGGATGCAGTCCCCTGACCATCGGGATCTCCTTCCCCCGGCGGGGCGGTCTGTTACGTTTCGCCTACAACGCGCGGTAATGCCGGCGCGGATGCAACGGACGCCGGGGCTTTGTTCAAAGCGGCGGACATTTTGGCCCGTTCGACGCCGCCGCAACGCCTACCCGCCAAGCGTGTCCAGGCGTGTTTCAGTGCCACGTGTCTTCGTGTGTGCGTGTGTGTGTGTGTGCCCTCGCTTGTCAAAGCGCGGCAGCCGGGGAGCGGAGTTCCCCGAATGAGGAGCCTGGAGGTCTCTCGGCTCAACCGTTCGCGCCGTCGTGTGGGCGGGTTGGCGATGCGTCACTGCACTCGGTTCAGCAGGTCTCTCGGCTCGACCGTGCGCGCCGTCGTGGGCTCATGCTCCGCCGTCCCGTGACCTTCATCCCGTGACCTTCATCCCGTGACCTTCCCTTTTGGACCGCGACGCCGAGAGTATAAGAGCAGCTGCCCCCGGACGCCAGGAGAGAGGCTCCGATTTGTACTGTTGAGTTACGTGCTCTCCCGTCTCTCCACTTCGGTCGAACTGACCGGCCGCTCTTTTGCTATGTTAGAATAAACAAGTTGTTCTGTTACCAGTCTTCTCATGCTTTGCCGGGACCTTCGGATGCTTCCAGTGCCCCAGGCCGCCAGGCCAACGCTACCCTTGGGGCTTGCGACCCATTCGCAATAACGGGCGTGGCACCGAGACCCCAACAACTCGTGCCAGCGGTGCGATTCCAACAATACAGACGACCCGACCATTTATGAAGCGCAAGGTTTGAGTACTGTTCGCTCATTCACTGACTATCTCGTTCCTTCGATAAACGAACGAACACACACACACAATCAGATAAAATAATGTCAATAATTCCATAAGAAATGGCAACGGAAAAATACTGCAAACGGCAAAAAACTAGATACCAGATAGTATAAGGTCAGTGACCATATTGGTGGGGCAAGGCAACGCGACAAAAGCCACCGCCTAATGTGTTTGCGCAGTCGCATACACACGACATACTGCAACACTGTTCGCTCATTCACTCACTAACTCTCTCTCTCTCTCGACAAACAAAGACAGACAAGCACGCACATGAACACAGACGCGCATACACACACGCACACTGAACCGAGCACGCACTGTCCCCTCTTCCAGCGCGATGAGGAGACAAGGGCGTGCAGTTCGCAAACGAAACCAATGAGTACACGACTCGGCTTCCTGCAGCCGTCACCGTCTTTCGCGCTCGCAGCACAACCCGCGCGGCATGCCGGCGAGTCAGACGAAAAGACGGGGGCCAACCCGAAAGAACAAAGCGACTGGGCTCACGACTACACGTGACCGTGGGAGGCTGTAGTGCCGCGTCGAGGAGACGTCCACTCGCGAGCTCAGGCACGAACCAACGCGAGAGCAACGGCCGCCGACGCCGCAAAAGGAAAGCCGCACTTTTTTGTGCGTACGCATTTGCGTAGTACGTACTTACATCCCCTTGCGATTGCGCGCGCACGACCCAGAGAATCTGCTGGACCGTGCGGCGATGTTCACTTGTATAGCCACGTAGCGGCGCGGGAGGACTTGACGAAACTGCCCTTACTGGTCCATTCAGGAAATTAGGAATAAAATCAGGGGCACGAGGCCTGCGTCTCATGTAAGGATGCACGCGCCGCAGCCCGTTTGACTCCACAAATTAAAGCAAATGAATGGCGTTCTTTCATTTTTCTTCATGTTTTAAAATCTGTCTATATATATAATGTGTGCATAAACAGATGCGATGAGCAAATAAAATGAAAAAAAAAAGACTTTTCAGGTCTTAAACGCTGTATTTCTGCGTTGCCAAACTCCAACAAAGCATCACCTGTTCGTGATATAAAGGTTAGTCAATAAATAAAGCAGAATTCATGGGTTAAAAGAAGAAAACGAAAACATCGCTTCGTTAGGTTGACATTACTGGCGTCAGAACACGTTGACCCGATCCACCCCTTACACAGAGAGGGCAAAATTCCTGGAGTCTTATACCCTCTCCTGCATGAATGAACGTCTACACTTTCTGTATTGCGCAGCTCCAAGAGTTTAAATGACGCGGACTGGCTAATGTTTATTCCCTGCAAAGCGTACGTCGGTCCACAGTACAAAGAAGTAAGGCAGTGGAATAGTGCATTATTTCTTACTAGGTTTTTGTATTGCTAGTTAGCCGCATGTGGAGGCAAGCGACACTTCCGTGAATAACCCTGCGTGGCTATAGCCAAACGCTCAAACACTTCACCCTTGCGTACGAATGCGTAGTATAATAGGACTCTGGACAAAGGATGTGCTTGAGCACTGCACACAAATTTTTAAAAATTGCCTGTAGCAGATAGCACAATTCTAACCCCTGATCTAAATGACTCGATAAGGCGACAATTACTTCCACGAGAAACCAGAATCCTTACTTGAATAATTAACATAAATACGCTAATCACCTTTTAATTGATATTAAATCTAAATTTTATGTGATCGCCTCGTCGAGGAATTTAAATAGAAGGTTAGAAGTATGCTATCTGCCACAGGCACTTTATGGAAAACTTAGTGCAGCTAAAAAAAGAAAGAAAGTAACAAACACCGTATACAGAGAAAAGTAAAAAAGCTGCACGTTTACCTAAGCCGCTCGAAACCAACAGCATATTTGCGGTAGCTAAGAATAGGACTCCGAGATATGGCATCCACAACGATGTCCGTGACGTCACACGCGCCATGGACGTTACGTTGTGGACTCGAACATTCCGAAAAAGAAGTCCACTTTGTGCACAACTTGCATGTTCCATTATGTAACATTTACTGCAGAGGTTAACCAACGTGAAGTGCCATGCACTTTGCTTCTGAACTTATAAATTTTGCAGGAAATATTAGATAGCTTTAGCGTGTCCACATACATATTGCAGTTTACGAAAAAGCGGTGAAGTGGAACGGCTGGAGCACAGCTGCGGCAGCCCTGATAACGACATCTTGCAACATTTTGTTGCACTATAGTTAAACATCGGAAACAGTTTTGTTGTTGCTGTCTCGTCCGACAAAAAAAAAAAAATCTTTAAAAAAGGCCACTACACATTCACGACTACGCTGTTGCCGACGAACACCCCAGCAACTGAGTAGCACTAGGGCCGAACGGTTTCTCGCGCGTCTGGTTGAACTAAGTGTCACGAGATGACAACACCAACGCTGCTGCTCACTTCTACGTCTCCCGCATACCGGTAGCGTTCCGTTAAATGATAATACGCATGCGCGCGAGCTAAAGCCTACCATTAGCGTGCGAGACCGGAATACATTCGCGGAAGCTTTTTTTCACTCACAGCAAAACGGAAGGTCCGGGTGCATCGCAGTTCAAACAAAAGGCGTATATACAGGCCGCGAAGCAAGCTGGCCGCCCGCCCATTCGCGAAGCTCGCTGTCGCACGGCATCGCTGGTGAAGCGTTTGAAACTCCTCAGGCGCTGTCCGTTATCTCTCGAGACAAACGCGTACGCAGCGCGGGCGTTACGGACGCACGAGGCGGACACAGCGGCGAACGACGACAGACCCACGAAAGGAGGATCGCGAACGACGGCAAGCGTGCGTGCGTCGCCGGAGAACGTCGCCGCCGCCGCCGTCGCTCAGAAAAGCACACCCGGAAAGATGTCCCGTGGAAAACGGAACGTCTCGAATTAGACCGCCAGGAACCCGTCCGCGTAGAAACGGCGGCGGAGAGACAAAAGGCTCAATGGGGCTTCATCGCAGGGGCGGACGGCGGCGTGCCTCACACGTCAAGCGGCGCGGGCAGGTGAAACGGGGGGAGGAGGAGGGGGGGGGGCCCAAACGGCATTCGCAAATCTCAAGTCTCTCAGCACGACAGGCAGAAAAGGCCAAATAAGAAGAGCCCGCGAACACGACGTTGCATAACAGCTGGAGTTAGCTGAGGATGCTTCCGAACGCGTGTCGTCTGGATTAGCTGTTACATCGTGTGGGGGGAAACGGACAGCAATCCGCGCGGTTGTCTCGCTTCCGTATTGCGAGAACTCCGACCGTGAACTGCGTATGAACTACGCCGTCCCTTTAAAGGACGCGGCAGATAATCGTTACAGCCCGCGGTTGAACACGAGCGCCTTACGCTGAGCAAGTTCTTTTTCCGTCGAGCAGGTCACACATATAATGCGGTTATCCGGTGCCTCGCGACTGTACTGCATTACGCCGGACGGGAGGATTTACCGTACGACCACGAACGGCATTGTTCATCAACATGCGTTTATCGTAGGGGAGCGGACAGTTCCAGAGTAAGTGCATACAGTAAGAACTAATATTGAAAGCGGGAAAGACGAGGACACAAGAAGGAACCCCAGACAGGACGAGCGCTCCTTCGAACTAAAGTTGCTAAAGTTTATTCTCGGAAAAGCATGCCTGTCCATCAACCGGCACAGATCAAAAACGAAGTACATCCTTGCGCAAGCGCACTCCAATATCCCCCCCCCCCCCCCCCGACGCACACACTGGAAGCTTAAAAAGAAGGTTGTAAAAGTTAATCTTGAAACGACTATATGCTCATAAAGAACACAAAATACAACAAAATATCTGAAAGCGTAAGAGTTAGAGAAACAAGTTCTGACTCAGGCCTTTATCATATGGGTACTGATATCGTTGGACTTGCAGCGTAAAACGACTTATCGAGATATGCTGTCGAGCCTATAGCTTATCAGGGACGACAACGCTTCCTTTTCCGTGTGCCACCGTCAAAGACATGTGGAGCCTATGCCTAGAGCCGCGGCTGCTCACTTCGCCACGGTCCGCGCGCACGGTTCTTTCGCTTGAAACACGGTTGAGAGCGCTCCAATACGATAGCGCATGAGCGCGGTCACGTGGTTCTATTTCATATTTCGCAAGCTTTCGTTAAACGCCGAAAAAATCACTACGCAGCATGTACGTTGCCGAAAGAGAGAGAGAGAGATGATCGGTCGTTTCTGAATCCCCTCTACAACGTAACGAAACGCACTTGGCTCTAAAGTGAATATTAAACATTTTGCATAGCTGGTCTCAGTTAACTATTTATGTGAAATATAAAGATACTCTAAGGAGCACCACATGACGGCAAGCCACGAGTCGGTTTCATTCAGCTGCGGTTAACCACTTTTGCTTAAATTCTTGGTTCAAGCTACGCGAAACACCCTGCATAAGGAGCCCGCGTTTGAAAGCGCTGGTAAATATAGGGCGCTGTTTGAAGAGGAAGAAAATCTGACGCTGCCTTGCGCAGCTGATATAGGGAAAATTATTCTCTGCCAGCCTAGGATTACCTCTGTGCGGCCTATACACAAGTCAGCAACCCGGTCCCAAACACAAGCTAAGAAAAAAAAAAACGTAAAAAGTTAACGCGAGCAGTGTTTTCCACAAACGACCCTTAGCATGTAATAAACACCGAGCGTGACAGGTATCTGCGTGGTTTCATCTGCGCAGGAAGCGCTGCTGTTCAGTGTTCTTTATCCACTCGCTACGTACGAAGATTAAAAGAAAAAAAAAAAAGAACATTCGCGCTTTGTACTCGCGCAACCCATGTGCGCGGCGCTGCACCCACAACTGCGCAAGACCAGCCGTGTGAGCGCTTATCGGAGACGTTCGCCGGCATTGCAAAACGTCCTGTCGGCTTGGCGCACGGGGCAGGTCAACAGCCTGACGGAAACAAGGTGCGAGAGACCTCGACGGAAGACAGTAGAGCGTTTTAGCATAACACTACAGCTGTGCAATGGCGCTGCCGCTAGCGCACCGGCTGTTTGCCAGCTTTGCGCACATGCTATTCCCGCAGGCACACGGCGTGCAATGCGTATTGGACGGCCCGGCGACGGTAAACAGTAGTGAATGGGCTGGGATAGAGCGAGAGAGAAAGGAAATGCAGGGCGGCTAACCATGAGTATAGCGAAACAGAAATTGCCACACAAAATCCTGAGGCGCAACTCACACCCTTACACAAAAAAGGTTCAACGGTGTGAAGTATTGAGTCACTTACACCTTTATTCACTTTAGCGCAAAGTAATTGGCAGTGTATATCGCAGGGCTGTAAACCCGCACGAAGCAAAAATTAGCGCTTCGGTTGCCTTTAGCGAATACGTTATACGCGACCACTGCTGTCCCCGCATCGGTGGGCTGAAGCTCTTTAAAAGAAAGCTAAGAGGGGATAAAGTGGAAGCTTGGGCGAGTTGGTGATTAACATGTCTCCACAGCGCAAAAGACGAGGACAGAGGAAAGGACACAACACAGCGCCTGTGTTGTCGCCTGTGTTGTATATTCTGTCATCGTCTTTTACGCTGTGCAGACATGGCGATATTGAATCACCATCTTGTCCAAGCTTCCACTGTGCTAAGGGAGCTTTAGAAATAGATAACGCACAAGTTAGGCGACGCTATCGACCGTGCGTACAAAATAAACTGAAAAAAAAATCGCCGCCCATGCACTCCGTACAGATGGCTAAACCGCGAAGCTGAAACGTGCGGCCCCGGTGTTTATCACTGCGTTAATCTCGACGGTTCATTAAACAACGGCTCGGTAGACTGCGGGATCCTCGGTACACAGTTGCTGCACGCGCTCGGCACGGCGCAGGCGAGCTCGTTCCCGGTTCTATTAGCGGCGCTGCTGATCGAAAGCTGCCTGCTCCTCAGGAGTACGTATGACGCGTGGCCTACCCATTTCGGAGCCGGAGAGAAATTGCTGCGGGCCCGTTCTGCTGCGACGGAGATCAACGACGTCAATACTGGCGCCGCCAATCGCGCGCCTGTATTTTTCTTTTTTTTTCGCGAATGCGCATGGGGTTGCGCCGGAGGAGTTTTCGGCGTACAGGCGACAGACAGACGAACGAATCGGCTAGCCATATACAGCTTCACTGTGAAAGGGTGCAAAAAAAAAAAAAAAACACCCGGGGCTGCGATTCTTGGGTACACGTTAAGCTGATGCGGGTAAGTTACTATAGTTCTAGATTTATAGCATACCAAAGCAGCATAATTAGGGGGTTTTAGAAATAGTGCGCCAAGGTAGTTTAGCATACCGAAAAACAATTCCGCTTGGGTTCTGTCGCACTCTCGTAGCGTTATTTCGTACGCACGGCCAAGCCCCTAAAGGCCGCCCCACATTCAGCGTTTCTACCGGCGTTTTTTGGCGTTGCGTCTCCCGGCGTGGTCGCATGAACGGCGCCAGAGAGGGCGTCCAGCCACACGAGCGGCACGCGGACCAGCGCCAGCGCAGCGTCACACAATGTGACCAGATTTATTTTACCAGAAACCTCCTAAACGATTCTTGTGTTCCTTGTGTTTGGTCTGCCACAATATCGGCCTTGCTTCTACAATGGCTATAAGAAGCTCGTTATCGATGTTCGCCGGTAGCATGATTGAAGCAACCAAACAAACAGCAATGGCGGCGCGAACTGCGAATCTGCGGAAGTCTCTTGCAAGAGTTGCCAGCAGCGCGCGGCCACGCCCTGCCGCGCGCTGATTGGTCGGCGCTGTCGAGCCGCTTCCGACGGCGGCGGCGAGATCTGGTGTTCCTTGAGCACGACGTTTTGGCTTGGCGCCAGCCTCAGCGTCGACGCCGAGCGACGCCGGGTGACAAAACGCCAGAAAACGCCGGGAAAACGCTGAATGTGGGGCGGCCTTAACTTTGTGTATCCTATTTCTAAAACTGTCTATAGTAAAACGCAGACGACGAGGTGTGGACGACACAGGAAGAGAGAGGGCCGAGAGGCTCTGCAAAAGCCGCGCCCCACAAAAGATGCGACAACGGGGCAGGCCGCGGCGAGAGCAATCTCCGAAGGCGGTCAGGAAGAGAGAGCCCTCCGCAGCCGTGAGATATTGACGCAGCTTGGGACAGGCGGCAGCAACGTCCGTGCGGAGACCGTGTAAACTCCACGTGGCGAAAGAGTAAAATCGCACGGGAGAGAAGCCGGCAGAGAAGCGCGAGCAAACAGGCGACCCGACGCCCGCGAGCTGCAGCATGGAGAACGGGCACGCAATTAAAACCAACGAAGGGGCACTCGCCGAGCTGGCCCCGAGAGCGGAGGCGAGAAGCAAACAGCGAGCGGAAACAGGACCACGCGGAGAGGACCCGTAGTAACGGGACCGTGCGAATCCGTGCCGTGTTGTCCCTACGCAGGCGGTGCGTGTATATTTACAGCGCGCTCTTACGAGGGGGATCGGTCCTCGGAGGTGTCTTGTTACTTGCCAGAGTGCTCGCACACCAGCTGAATCAGCGGAAGCGAGGAAAGGCACGCGGGAAAAAAAAAAAAATGGGGAGCGTACGCAGGCGCCAGTTACCGTCACCCTTATTTTCTGGTAGCGTCGGTTATACAGCGTTGTATTTGAGTCACGGCCACTCAATCGGCCAAGCGAGTGATCGCGGTCGAAAGCACTGACAAGAGCAGCAGAGAACACAAGCAACTCTTATAGCACTTACTGAAGTAGTTGGAGGAACCCTGTTGCCTTTCCACTGAGTAGTTGTAGACACCATGCAGTCTTTCTGCTGAGTTTCTGTCTTCGTATTGACTCCTTGTTATGTACAACAGAATTAATATATTCAGGTACAGCTGAATATGGCAAGCGTAATTTTTTGCAATGACTGCATAAAGCCGTACACGCTACGCGCCGCATTTTACTTCATGCAGCTGAAAACTATAGCCGCCCGCAGTAACTGTTTTATAGCACAATAATGCCATCCCTGATACGTGCCTTGCCCTGTTTGACTGGGTCGCGATAGAATCCAAATCTCACCGTTGCAACAGTAGATACCGAAAGAACAGGCACTGCGGTAGAACCATGCGTTTCGTGTGTATACTTTTTGGCCGCATTCAACACCGCAAGGACCATGCACTCGTATGTTACCCAAAGGCGACAACAATGCCATTTTGATATCCGGGTTGTCAGTAATCAGACTCCTTGAATTTACAACACACGACACAATGTAACATAATATTATGCTATAGTACAATAAAAAAGAAGGTGAGATTGAGTGCACCACTTTCGATGGGCATGGTCAACCTGTACAACAACCGTAAACACGCTGCTTCCTTTGGCAGCGTATAAAAACGTGTCTATGGCATGGATGTCCTCGGATAAAAGGTAAAAACAGGGTGGGTGGGCCGATCTCGTCCACAATATGTAAATAAAATGTGTAAGCAGGGAAGTTATACCGAAGAACTCGTTTATAAAGCGGATATGGGAACCGAAACAAAGCCGCACCTTTATAAAAAAAAAATCTATCACTTTTTTGTAATTACTTCCCGTAGAACTTTGCGCTGGTATATTATACTTTCGCGAGCATAATATTACAGGAATATGTCAGACAGATAGATGGATGGATGGAAAAACTTTATTGACAGTCCTGAGAAAACAGCGAAAAACTTCACGCACCGCGATGGCTCCCGACACGTTTCATCGTCTGCTGCCATTTCAAAAATAAGCGCAACCGCCACTACATGTATAATTCAGACAGGAATGTAAATAAATCCGATGATAGCTAGAAGAATTCATCAGTGACGTTATGTATTCTAATAAAAAAAATGTTGCATTTTTCTGTATCTCCTCAATTTAATCGAACGAAATTCAGACAAAAGCTGCGTCGTCCTTTACAGCTGCGCAGGCTCGAAATCGACACTCAAGACGAAAGTTAACTCAGACTGTATTATTCAATTACTCTTCTGCCATAACAACGCAACTCAGTGTTACCACAAAATTTGAAAGCTACAGAAAATACGAAAATACCAAGGCCAGGTGGCCGGTGCGCCACGTCCAAGTTACCGCGTGAGAGCGCGGTGACGTCATTGATTTTTTTTCTAAACAACACTCACTAAATTGCGTTACGAAGAGAAAAGATGAAAGAAAAAGAAAGACCGCAAATTATGCCGAAATAAGAAAAATCAAAATGGTAAGCGACACTAATCTTTGACTTAGGTGTCTCTTTGTGGCACTCAGCGTTGGTGTTCTTTAGGCTAACTTTAGGCGAACGCAACGCAGGAACCGAACTCGGAGGCAACTGTTTTCCATTGATTAGCCAGTTAAATATCACGCCACCTTCTTGTGTGTGTGACATCATTAGTGACGTTATTACTACCGCGCTCTACTTCCGGGTTTCCAGGAATCTCGCCAATGTCGTTCTCGCGTGCGGCCCTCTAAAGTCTACGATTCTGTGCTTTAGTGTGCGGTAATCAGTGATTTGTAATTAATTATAATTATTCCAGACACTTCAGTAACTCAACTTGTAACTAAACTTATGCTCTGATATCATATCTTTAATGAAACCCATGAAATTTGTACTGTACTATGTTTTTGCTATCTTCTTCTGATTTATTTCTAATTTGCTCCCCGGTCGTCTCAGGAGGTGAACCGGAAGTGCTGCGCGTCACTCGATGCTCGTGCCACTAAAAACTTCGAAATCCTTGTCGTCTCAAGATATCGACAGACATGGAGGCAATATTAAAAAAAGAAGAAGAAACTAGGAGGAGGCGTCGCGCGACAATCTGAAGTTTACTCACAAAAAAGAAAGAGGAGCTATCGTGGGAGAAGCACCCAAACACGTGATGGCAAGCGGTGTTTTCACCCCGCCAGGGTGCGCTAGTTTTGTCGTCTGCTTGCCACGCTTCTACGTCTGCTTATACTGCTGCGCGTCTCGAGCGGCAGCTCGTACAAGGTTGCAACGCGCGGTCTCGGAGCCGGGCGTCACACAGAGGCTATAAGCTGGCCCACGCCGTCGTGCGAACTTTCTTGGCGAGAGAGTTGCTTCCTCGCTGATGAGTATGAGGTTGAGAGGTATATAATAGGAACGAAACATAGAGTTTGTTTACGTATGACAAGCAAACTTATTTAAAGAGAAATGCCTACTCGTACTGGCAGAAGCACCGAGCACATTACCTACACCGTTATCGTAGCATAAGCTGCGTGATTCTGGAGGAGCGCGCTAAATGATGATGGGATAGCACACAGAGGATGCCTTTCAAAAACCGTCCGTCTTCCCTAGATCACGTGCTAGGGAAACAGTCCTAATCGGCCAATCTGGTGGTCATTTAGACGTGACGAAACTACGCTTCCGAAGAGCAGAATGTCAACACAAAGCAGCCGCGCCGCCTTTGAAATTCTCGTAGAACGCGGGAAGCAAGTGCACTGAACTCATTGTCCCAGCAACGACAGGAAGAGGTGAACAACACAAGCGGCCAGAAGGAGTGCCACTGCTCCCAAAATTCCAAAACACTTCTTGACTAGGCTTGATGGATCGATATGACGCACAAACCTCGGCGTTCGGTAATTAGTGGCCCCTTGGATGCGGTTCGCTTGGGCAACTTGATGAACACGCACGCATCCATTTTTCAGCCATCAGCCCTCTCCTTAAATAATAACTCCCTAAACTGAATAAACAAGTGCCTCTGAAAACAGCTTCCCAGTGACGTCACAGGCATGTCGCTTGGTAAAAATAGAGACGCCGAATTTGTCAGTATCTCAGTGTCAACGCTGACTCAGGGAAATGTCGCTGGACGCCGATACCACAATGACGGCAATGGTACAACCCTGCTCTTTGTGGAATGCGCCAATCGTTACAGCGGATAATAGTGCGGACGCAACAATGTTTCAAGTACAGCCTCCGAGATCGGGCGGGAAGCTGCCTGATCTCGGACCGCCATGTTCCGAGGAATCGATGTCGAGAACTAAACGCATCGAATGCGGCGCGCGGAAATGCGAGCTGGAGAAAGCGACGGCAACTCCGGTGGCAAGCCACTAAACAGCGTGCTGCACCTAGGTTTCTACGCGCGATGTGTGTATTTCCCCTGATCCCTCGAGTGATAGCAGGGAGAGAACGGAGTAAGAGGATGTTGCCCGGCGCCATGCGCCCTAGCTGCTAGTATTTACTTTTTTTCTTCCATGCAAAGATGAGCGGAGACACGTCACGTCCATCCTCTCCTGCTCGGGTATATTGCCCATTCTAAGAATAGTTTCACGCAGGCGCTTATATTTACGCTGCGTTTCTTTTTCTTTCCTTCTTTGGTCTCACAAGGTCCGACTGGCGCGGAATTTGAGGCGTGCGCACTTCAAGGAGGGCTCTCGCGAATACTTCAGCGCGCCCCGGTACGCGCATGTTTCACACTTCGACAAGCGTGAAGCCGTTCCTCGAAGGGAAGCCAGCTGTGCCCCCGCCCCGCCTGCGCCGCTCTCGCGCGCACCGTCTGGTGTTTCATAAGTCTCGCAAAAGCTCTTCCGTTTGCGACCAGAGGTCATTCACTGTCAAAAAAATAATAAATAAATAAAAAATGCAATTTTTATTTAATTTGTCGCCTTGCTTCAGCTCAAAATCTTTTTCTTGTCTCTGCACACAGTATCAGTCCGCGTGAAAATGTAATATATCTATATATAAACTTTATTTGACAGGAAGGGATATTAAGGAGGAGTGGTCGGAGTCCAGGGCCGCGCTGGCCTCTGCCGCCTGCCTGACGTGGCTAATTAAGGACGTTTGTCCTGCCAGGTCAGAATGGGCGAGCTGTGTCTCCCACTGCTCCATTGTGGCATTGCTATTTGGCCTATGAGGGCGCTTAGTGCACTCCCAGGTTACATGTATACATGTATACAGAGATACACCCCAAAGGGTGTAACTTTGCCTAAGAGTGCATCTGCCACACAACAATAATCATCATCTGTCTTTCGTGCGTTTCCTTTCATGAAAGCTCTGCGCTCGCTACTTTCCTGTGGAGAATGCCCTGTCATGCTGATAACACGCAAGACGTTCGTGACTCGGAAGTACCGGGCTCGCAGCGTTAAAGAAAGGAAATGCGGACCAGACAGATGCCAATTATTGTTTTGTGGTAAGACACGACCCAAAGGGTGTAAGTTTGTTTCAGAGTGTACGGTTATTAGAGTACATCGATTGAATATGCTCTGCGCGTGCTTCGCGCCTTTCCTTGTTGTACTCGGCATGCATGTTCTTGGGAATTGGAGCTACTGTAATTTTGGATCTCACCGAAGGAAGGAGAGGTACGGCCTGTTCGGTGAGATAAATGGGGTATGCTGGGATATTGAGTCGAGCCAATATTGCCCTACCAGTTTTTGTGAAGATGAGGCGGGGCGTTCCTTCTGTCGCATCAGAGTGGCCTGAGTTCATCGAAAGTATTACGCACTCCCAAAGCTAGCATGCGCTCTGTGGAGGTACATTTAGGCAGGCCCAGAGCCGCTTAGAAAGCGGTTCAAATTATCGTGTTGCACTGCCTGCCTTTCCCCTTCCCTGTTCAGGATCTGGTAAGGTAAGCCATATATAATTCGACTAATTACTAAGGCCTGTGCGAGCCTCATGGTATCGTCTTCTCGCCTGCCCACCTTTATATACGTCACTCGACGTATCACTTGGGTTATGTTGTGGGTTGCGGATTTCAGGGTTTTGAGCGTTTGTGCAGCTCTCCCGTGGCTCTGAAGGCACAAACCCAGGACTCGCATCGTCGGTACCTCTCGGACCGTGTGGCCCTCAACCACAATGTTAATCGACCCCCTGTATTTGTAGCCTTTAGCGAGTATCCGGATGACCTCAAACTTTTCTAGCGCACACTTCAGCCCTCTTCCTGGGAAAAATTTCTCCACCGCTAATACCGCGGTTTAGACCGTGTATCCTTTATCCCCTAGGGAACCTCTGTTCGCCCATAGAGTGATGTCGTCCGAGTAGAGCGTGTAACGTAGGTCACTTATCCGATCCAAATCGCGCGCGAGGCGACACATCGCCACGTTGAAGACCAGAGGCGATATTACCGCTCGTTCAGGTGTTCCTTTGCTAGGCATGTTAAATATGTGTGTAGCTTACTATTTCACTTACTCCACATAATGTTACGGGTTGCGCCTCTTTTTCAGAAAAATACACATCGACGTGATGGTGCTTCGATGGCGTTTCACCATCAACGCGATGGTGATGCAGGTCCTGTGCAACCATATTGGTTTCTGGTTTGTTGAAATGAAGCCAAAATCGACGCGAAACGAACACGAATACGCCAAATATTATTTCTTCCTCCTCGTTATGACTCATTTGGGTAATGCTTTGAGTATGTGAAAAAATAAGCAAGTAACACTCACAAACGCACATTAAAAAAAACGAAATTGTTATGGTTATATCGACCAGGACAGTGTCTTTCCTTTTTCGTCGATCGACACAAACGACTCACGTAGAAAACAACAGCGACCACTCTGCACAAACGAAAGAAAAATGCATGTGCATCGACACCAAGAACTTCCCCTCCTAGAAGTCACCAAAAACAGAAAACAAATCCTGGAAGGGCAATAACCGGAAACGCACTCCTAACGGCCAAAAACGTAATAAGCACGGAGCGCTTTCTGCAACCATCGGGTAAACAAACGCGAAAACGAAATTTTGATCGCAATGTTGGCCGGAATGAAACTGTTTCGAACAGGTACGCGCGCCAGAATTCGGCGTCGCACTACAATAGGAAGGCGAAAATAAAGTTACGCTTTATTTGCAAGCGCTAAAATATATATTTCAGAGAAGCGAGAAAAATAAAGCTCGAGGCAGGAAAGCGGCGCCGACGCGTTTACTTCACTACTATATCAATGCTACAGCGCTAGTGGGCAGTCTAAACGCAACTATCATGACACTTACATACAAAAGCACAACAGGGTCTTACAACACTCTCCATATTAATGGCGTCATGTATGGACGGTGTTAAGAACGGCCAGCTGCAGTGCAAGTTTGTCAGCCATTTACGCCAGCGGTGGTAACCTCATCTTGGAATGCCGCCGCCAACCACTAGCCTCGTCGCCGTTGCGAGTGAAGGAGTTCGACGAAGCAGGCTTTGTGCGCAACACGACAACGCGGACCTGATCTGCTACGGGTGGGGGAGTTGCCGCGTGAAGGCCGACGAAGGCTCCTTCCCATGCGCTTTTCGAGACGCCAGACAACGGACCGCGGTGGTCCGCTCTGGAATTTAGAGGCGACGGCTGTTCTGCAAACGTCATCGGCCCTCGAGGCGGCACTGAAACCTGTGCAACACGTGTATGTGAGCCCGCCTCCTCCAAAAGGGTGGGTCATCTACGGTGACGTCGAACGGTGACGTCGAACGATGACTGGACGAACGTTTCCGTCCGCTTGGAATCAAAGGGGGACCAAGTGCTTATAAGCAGCGATTGCCGGCTGCTAGTGTGTGCTCGTTGTCATGCTCGAAATGTACTCGTGAGCTGTTTGCTGTATGCTCGTCTTGCGGGCTCCAATTGGGAGTCACGCTAGACTGTCGACGTATGCCTTGTCCAAGATGTAAATAATGTAAATAAATCCTGCTCGCCTAGCCCTGTCGCACCAAGCTCCTTCCTACAGCTACGACTGCCAAATCTGACAACGGGGCGCTGTCGCGAATGACACCTCGCCGAACAGCACGACAAACCGAAACCATGCAGCCAATTCCTACCATTTATACTGAAAAGTGAGGACTGCATCTAACTTTCAGTTATAAGAATACAGTTGTTTATTTTTTCGCTTTCATAGCTTCGGGACTGCTATGAACGTGTCACATGGAGACGTAACTTTTCTGGAAATTTTAAGGGCGTGAAATAAGTCATAAAAGAATCTTTTTTTCCCCGGAAATATTGAAAAGCTTGGAAAAGAATACCCTGACCTCTTTTAGAATACGGAAGCAATTATAACACCAAGCAAAGTTGCCACGCAAGTACATGTTTTCAAAATTTATGGTAAGATGTTGCTGTTCTATAACAAATAAGCCACTTTCTTTTTTTTTTCTTTTTTTTTCCGCTATGAGATTCTTGGCAGCTTCTCGAATTATCCTCTACCGACCGTGACAGCTGCACTATTTTACTCTACTGGGGAGGAGATGCTGGTGTATCTTCCGCATATTCTGGAAAGTATTTTTTTTTTTTTTCAGATTGCGAATGCTACGTGCTCAATTACATGCTGCGTGTTCACCATGGCAAAAGATCTTGGTCCAACGCGGGGTCGAATTTATACCCCTGTCACACGGCAAATCTAATGTCATTTCCAACAAATGACATTTGTTGCGATTAATGTCATTATCGCAGCGCGCTGTCACACGGCGAAAACTAATGTCATTTGAAAATGATGATAGTAAAAAAAAGAAAAAGACACGCCTCAAACCCACTTTTGTCTAAAAATTATTTTCCAATATGCTAAATTACACTAGAATATGTGATCGTTGCTTTCAAACCACAGCATTCGATCACTAACTTTTCGACATTGCCAACGAAGTCGAGTCAAGCCAAGCCAAAGCTAAGGCAAGCAACAGGGCGAAGAGAACGATAGGCGCGTCCGCTACATCTGCTAAAGTGGTACGAGAAGGGCAGTTGCATGTCATCGCCGTTCTGCGTTGTTACGTTTCGCCTACAACGCGCGGTAATGCCGGCGCGGATGCAACGGACGCCGGGGCTTTGTTCAAAACGGCGGACATTTTGGCCTGTTCGACGCCGCCGCAACGCCTACCCGCCAAGCGTGTCCAGGCGTGTTTCAGTGCCACGTGTCTTCGTGTGTGCGTGTGTGTGTGTGTGCCCTCGCTTGTCAAAGCGCGGCAGCCGGGGAGCGGAGTTCCCCGAATGAGGAGCCTGGACGTCTCTCGGCTCAACTGTTCGCGCCGTCGTGTGGGTGAGGGTTGGCGATGCGTCACTACACTCGGTTCAGCAGGTCTCTCGGCCCGACAGTTCGCGCCGTCGTGGGGTCATGCTCCTTCATCCCGTGACCTTCATCCCGTGACCTTCTCTTTTGGACCGCGACGCCGAGGGTATAAGAGCAGCTGCCCCCGGACGCCAGGAGAGAGGCTCCGATTTGTACTGTTGAGTTACGTGCTCTCCCGTCTCTCCACTTCGGTCGACCTGACCGGCCGCTCTTTTGCCATGTTAGAATAAACAAGTTGTTCTGTTACCAGTCTTCTCTTGCTTTGCCGGGACCTTCGGATGCTTCCAGTGCCCCAGGCCGCCAGGCCAACGCTACCCTTGGGGCTTGCGACCCATTGGCAATAACGGGCGTCAGCACCGAGACCCCAACAACTCGTGCCAGCGGTGCGATTACAACATCTGGTTGCCAGCGGTGAGATCGCGACAACGGAGGCCAGCAGCGAAGAGATGCGGTTGACTGTATGCTGAGCAGCACAACGACCATCCGGGAGCAGCGCAACGAGCCCTGTGTGATGACTGGTTGCCTGCAGCGGAACGACTGCGCTGAAGTCTTGGCTGCGAGGTTTGGTGAGTGCGGGACTTTCTTCTTCTGAGTTTTGCCAGGCTTTTGTTAGTGTTAGAAACAGAGCTGGTAATTGTGGTTGTCGTTGCTACCGGGTTAGTTTGCGGCAAGACAATAGTAGGCAGTAGAGAAAGCAGCATTCAGAGCAGCCATGGATTTGAAGTCGTTGCGCAAACCGAAATTGTTGGAGCTTGCGAGAGAGTTGGGTCTGGATGTCTCAGACAAACTCAGAAAACCAGAACTGCTAAGGGCTATTCTTGAGTTAGAAGCTGAGGATGACGAGCTGTCGGAATGCCTTGAGACCATTGAGGAGAGGGAGCTTGAACTTAAAGAACAGAAAGAGAAAGATGAGCGTGAACTTAAAGAACAGAAAGAGAGACAGGAGCGTGAACTTAAAGAACAAAAAGAGAAAGAAAAAGAAGAGCGCGACCGTCAACACGCTTTGGAAATGAAGCGTCTCGAGTTAGAGATGGAACGCGCTCGTAATGGAAGTCAGGCACACGGTGCAGGAGAACGAGTATTGTTCAAAATGACTGACCTGATGCGGCCGTTTAAGCTTGGAGAGGACATTGGTTTGTTCCTGGTTAACTTTGAGCGAACGTGCGAGAAGCAGGGGTTCTCTCGGGAAACGTGGCCACAGCGCTTGCTCACTTTGCTACCCGGCGAGGCGGCCGACGTAGTCGCTCGCTTGGAGAGAGAGGAGGCAGAGGATTTCGACAAAGTGAAATCGAGTCTGCTAAAAAAGTACCGGCTGTCAGCGGAGGCGTTCCGTCGGAAGTTTCGGGAAAATGAGAAAGGCAGAAGTGAGTCATATACAGAGTTTGCGTACAGGCTTATGTCAAACATGCAGGAGTGGCTCAAAGAAGAGAAAGCGTTTGGTGACCACGAGAAAGTTCTGCAGTGTTTCGGGCTAGAACAGTTTTATAGTCGGTTACCTGAGAACGTGCGGTAC
Source organism: Dermacentor andersoni (assembly GCF_023375885.2). NCBI lineage: Eukaryota > Metazoa > Arthropoda > Arachnida > Ixodida > Ixodidae > Dermacentor > Dermacentor andersoni. Next base: position 136,686,578 of record NC_092815.1, read on the forward strand.
TGGGTCTTGGATAGGCCAGACGTTAGTACGGTGGCTAGAGCCGCTGAGTTAGCCGAGGAGTTTGTGACGCGTCGGGCTCGCGGAGCTAAGGACGGTCAAAAGGGTGAATTTGGCTCCAAGTTTGAGAGGCCGAAGTTCACGCCCATGAGAAAGCGGTTCGAGACGAGGCAAGCGCGCGTGTGTTATACGTGCCAGAAGCCGGGTCACTTTTCGGCGCAGTGTCCGACCGAACGTGAGGAGACGGCGGCAGCCGAAGCCGAACGCAGAAAGCGGTTCGAGATGAGGCAAGTGCGCGTGTGTTATACGTGCCAGAAGCCGGGACACTTTTCGGCGCAGTGCCCAGAAACAAAACCAAAAGTCGTGTTTTTTTCATTAGGCAGCACTGACGAGAACATGAAGCTTCTCGAGCCTTACATGCGAGACCTCCTCGTGAACGGGAAAGAGTGCCGAGTGCTTCGCGATACCGCAGCTACGATGGATGTCGTTCACCCCTCTTACGTAGAACCCGATATGTTCACGGGCGAGTGCGCATGGATCAAGCAAGCAGTGGAAGCTCATAGCGTGTGTCTGCCGGTAGCAAAAGTGCTTATTGAAGGACCTTTCGGAGCACTTGAGACGGAGGCCGCAGTGTCATCTATGCTGCCCCCCCAGTACCCGTACCTATTTTCGAACAGGTCCGATTACCTCCTGCGCGAGAAGGGGCTTTTGTTTGGTGAGGCTAGCGTTCAGGCCTTAACCAGATCGAAGGTTCGGGAGCTCGCTGCAAAGGCGGTAGTTGCGGGGCCGACGTTGTTGAACGATGAAAAAGGGTCAGAGGCGCAGCAAGCTGGTATTCGGAGCACGCCCGAACGGGATAAAATTGAGCCTGTAGCGTTAAAGGCACCAGATACTGGAGAGGAAATTCCCGATGCGGGAAATTTAGAAGAGCTTCCGGTCGAGCTTCCGGGACTAGGCTCAGTGACGAACAGGAAAGACACCGATCAAGTCATTAGTGACTTAATAAGTAAAGCATCGCTGTCGCCTGAGCAGAAAACCGAACTACACCAGCTCTTACAAGAGTTTCAAGGTCTGTTCTCTGAGAGGCCTGGTAGGACTTCTGTCCTTACTCATGACATAGAACTTACCTCCCCAGAGCCAGTACGATCCAAGGCGTACCGGGTGTCACCCCGCCAGAGCGATATTATGGAGGCTGAGGTAAAGAAAATGCTACAGCTCGGTGTTATTGAAGCGGGTGAGAGTGATTATACCTCCCCTTTGATTTTAGTTGAGGTACCGGGCAAGGAACCTCGTCCTTGCGTCGACTACCGCAGGCTTAATTCCATCACTAAGGATCAAATTTATCCGATCCCTAACATCGAGGAGCGCCTTGAGAGAGTGAGTAGCGCTCAGTTTATTTCCACCCTAGATCTTGTCAGGGGTTATTGGCAGGTTCCACTTACAGAAGAGGCTAGTAGGTATGCGGCGTTCATTTCACCAATGGGGACATTCCGTCCTAAAGTTTTGAGTTTTGGTTTGAAGAACGCGCCATACTGCTTTTCAAGCCTCATGGATAAAGTGTTGCGGGGACAGCAAGAATTCGCTTTACCGTATCTAGACGACGTAGCGATATTCTCCGCATCCTGGCCTGAACATATGGCGCACTTGCGGGCAGTGCTAACCCGCCTGCGCGATGCGGGCTTGATAGTCAAGGCTCCCAAGTGCCAGTTAGCACAGGCCGAGGTTGTCTACCTCGGACACGTGATTGGTCGGGGTCGACGCCGCCCCTCTGAAATAAAGGTGGCCGCTGTGCGAGACTTCCCGCAACCGCGTACGAAGACCGATATTCGGTCGTTCTTAGGTGTCGCCGGCTACTATCAGAGGTACATCCCCAGGTACTCTGATATCGCGGCTCCCTTGACGGATGCTCTAAGAAAGACAGAGCCGCAAACAGTCGTCTGGGATGAGACAAAGGAAAGAGCTTTTAGCGCCCTAAAGAGCGCCCTAACAAGCCAGCCTGTGCTACGATCGCCCGACTACACAAAAGAGTTCGTTGTTCAGTGTGATGCTAGTGAGCGAGGCATGGGCGTTATACTGTGCCAACGGGAAAATGGAGAAGTAGAACACCCCGTCCTGTATGCTAGTCGTAAGCTGACCAGTCGTGAGCAGGCGTATAGCGCCACCGAGAAAGAGTGTGCGTGTATCGTGTGGGCCGTTCAGAAATTGTCATGTTACCTAGCCGGCTCGAGGTTTATCATTGAAACGGATCACTGCCCTCTCCAATGGCTGCAGACCATCTCTCCCAAAAATGGCCGCCTCCTGCGCTGGAGCCTCGCTTTGCAACAATATTCCTTTGAGGTGCGTTACAAAAAGGGGAGTCTCAACGGTAACGCCGATGGCTTAAGTCGAAGCCCCTAACGTGGGAATCAGCCTCAAAATTGCTTGTTACTGATGTTTTTCTTCCTGAGGCAGGATTTTTTTTAACTTATTGCTTTTGTGTAGTTTTTCAAAGTGATGATGTGCTTTTTAGTGCAATTTTTCCGATTTGTGGACGCGTTCTGAGTGCTGCTAAACTACTGTAAGGAACTAGGCAGCAGTATAAAAGGGGAAAGAGCCTGGCAGGGCTTAGTGAGGGTTGTGCCGTGCTTGCTGACTGAGCGGTTGACTTTCAGGCGTGGTTCTAACGCTTGCCGGAAACGAGAACAAAGATGTCAACTCTCCCGAAGTCACTTTGCAGTGTCCTGTGTGCACCTGAACGTGAGAACGAGGGCTTCTCTGTGCGCTGCGCTCAAGAAACGCCAAAGGACGCCCGAATTCGGTTATGAGCATCATCGAGCGACATCCCTCCGGACAGCGGATGCAGTCCCCTGACCATCGGGATCTCCTTCCCCCGGCGGGGCGGTCTGTTACGTTTCGCCTACAACGCGCGGTAATGCCGGCGCGGATGCAACGGACGCCGGGGCTTTGTTCAAAACGGCGGACATTTTGGCCTGTTCGACGCCGCCGCAACGCCTACCCGCCAAGCGTGTCCAGGCGTGTTTCAGTGCCACGTGTCTTCGTGTGTGCGTGTGTGTGTGTGTGCCCTCGCTTGTCAAAGCGCGGCAGCCGGGGAGCGGAGTTCCCCGAATGAGGAGCCTGGACGTCTCTCGGCTCAACTGTTCGCGCCGTCGTGTGGGTGAGGGTTGGCGATGCGTCACTACACTCGGTTCAGCAGGTCTCTCGGCCCGACAGTTCGCGCCGTCGTGGGGTCATGCTCCTTCATCCCGTGACCTTCATCCCGTGACCTTCTCTTTTGGACCGCGACGCCGAGGGTATAAGAGCAGCTGCCCCCGGACGCCAGGAGAGAGGCTCCGATTTGTACTGTTGAGTTACGTGCTCTCCCGTCTCTCCACTTCGGTCGACCTGACCGGCCGCTCTTTTGCTATGTTAGAATAAACAAGTTGTTCTGTTACCAGTCTTCTCTTGCTTTGCCGGGACCTTCGGATGCTTCCAGTGCCCCAGGCCGCCAGGCCAACGCTACCCTTGGGGCTTGCGACCCATTGGCAATAACGGGCGTCAGCACCGAGACCCCAACAACTCGTGCCAGCGGTGCGATTCCAACAGCGTTCTGATGTGCATGCGGGCTTCTAATATCCTCATTCTTGGCGCGTGCAACAGGAAAACGCGCATGTTTTTACGCCAAGTCAATTGAAGCAGCCGCGGCAGATGCTCCGGTGCGAACCAACACGACTGCTGCAGCCTACTAACTCTATGGCTGCAGCGAAAGCTAAAGACTGCTGTCTGGTCACTGGACTGAGAGTAGTTTTCTGTATTTACGCACGTGGTGGACTTCAATGTCGCTAAAGCAACAATTAGGTAATAAAATTGATAGAATAATAGTGATCCTTTGTTAAAACAAAAAAGAAGCATGTACTGTTTGCGAAACACTGGTACACTCATGGTGTCGAGGATACACATTCGGTTCCAAACGAATGCGAATGAGTTTGGCGAACTCATTCGTTTGTAAATGTCATTTTCGACAAATGTCATTACGTTTTACCGTGTGACAGCAAACAAATGGCATTATCAGCGAATGTCATTCGTTGTAAATGACATTAGATTTGCCGTGTGACAGGGGTATTAGACGCACGGAACGGTGGGATTGAAGCAGTCATCATTATCTATTCTCTGCTGCCACCCACTTGAAAGCAGTTAACAGTGGTAAAATAACTCTTACAAAACTGTTGTTATTTAATTACCCTGTGAGAAATGGCTCCGAGAATAATTGAAAAGCAAAAAAAAAGGGGGGGATGAAGACCAAACTTTTTTGCATGTGAATGCTTGCCGAAACCAGAGAGTCATCAAGTAAATCTTACGTCACAAGTTCCATAATCTTCGTCCTTGGGCCGTTTTGGCGCCAGGTAAGTGCTCGAAACTTGCCAGGTTGAGCTCTTGGTTTATCCAGAATGAAGTGTAGTCCTTTAATGAAACACAGTTAACTACGTATCCATACAAACGCTCTCGAAATACATGATGTCTTGTATAGTCAGTGCGGAGAACTTCGCCATTTGTGAAGCGCAATGTACTAAATGATGCCTGAAGTCTTTCCTTAGGGTGCCTTTAAGAGTAAAAATTGTCGGCCTGACACAAAATATCGCGAACGAACCTATTTGTCAGACGAAAAACCTCCAAATTCTCGTTATAGGAGGGCGTCACTCTGAATGGTGCTGCCAGGCATGCCTAACAACTTGGAATATGAAAGCATGAAGGCTTGCATCAAAATTGAGAGCCAAGAAAAAGTAGCTATTTTTGTCGCGTTGTTAGAATGAGACAGAAAGCAAAGTCAAGCTGTTTCTTTGCAGAAAAAAAAAAGAAAGATGCTAGAGGAATAATTCCTAAATATACAACAGCAGAAGGAGGGGGATGGGCTTTTGTGCCACCACAGTGAAAATCAGATGGTAATAGCACGAGACGGTGCGCCCTCGCACAGACACCAAGAAACTCATGCGCAGAGCTGAAAATACCGAAGATGAAATACTGAAAAATTCTGCGCTGAATTTCGAAGCTCTCGGCTCACGTGCATTTTAGCGCTGGTTAACGACACCGGCAAATTATGTTCTGCAGACCGACTCGTGACGTACATTGGCAGTCTCGGCAAAGGCATCCGGCGTGGCCTTTAAGCCGGCGTTTCTTGATCATTATAACTGAAAGCGTTACCAGTAGTGCAACTGTCGTTTTTTTTTTCGTTAGTAAAAAAGGTCGAATCCCGAGTTCCGTGATGCGTGACGCTTGCCGAGTTCACCTTTCCGAGTAACATGCAATTGAGATGCAGCGCGCACCAGCATCGTGCAAAGAATGTTTCACAAACTGGATGAAACAATATGTCGCTCGAACGTTTGAACTCGCAGAGTAATGCCAACCTAACTTTCGCACGATTACACCAATCCACTCCGTGTTATTGGGTAAATTTGGTTCTTCCTCGCTTTCTTATGCCCCGAAACCGTTCTTTTTCCTCCGAAATTACGCTTTATTTTTTGTTCCGAGCACTCCCATTTCTACACGGTATATATACCTCGCTTTCGCCCAGACGGTGCGAGCCTGCACAAATTACACTTCGTGGGCGCCCAAGACGCTCGAGCGCGCGAGATGCGCATGCGAAAAAAAAGCGAAGCGTAGTCGTTACACATTCGCAGCCGATGAACGCTCGGTGCTCTCGACTTCGCCGACGCAGTCGCTTCAACGGCAGCGTGGGAGCAGCCGCCCGCGGACGCGTCTATACGCGCCAGAAACCGCTACCGCCGAGCTAAAACAGCTAAGCAGGCTAAGCGAACATCGGACGGGGATGTGGGGGCGCGCCCACTACCTCGGCACAGCTGCCCAAACGCGCGGGGGGCCGTCTGCGTGAGAAGAGCGCCGATAACGGCGCGTCGAATGCCGCCAAACGATGCCCGGCGGCTGGAACACGCACAGAGACGGCGGAAGCGAATCTCTATACACGCACGCGGCGGCGTCTCGCGTCGCACTGATATAGCGCGGGGCGACAAAGAGGCGCAGTCACTCGACACCTCGGTGGGGGAAAAAAAAAAACGCGCGCGCAATATCTCTCTCGGTGCGTAACGCACAGCGTCCGGCCCGTGCTGGTGGTATTGCGCGGGCCGGAACTTACACCCGTATTCAGATATGCACCTTAAGTTGAAGCCTATGCTTGACTTTATCTAAGTGACGCCTATCGTGAACGCGCCGAAAGAAACGCAGTGAGCGTCACTGGGCACGTTAACACCAGGCGTCATCTAAATCAAGTCAAGCATGGGTTTCGACTTGAGTTGCATTGCTGAATACGGGGGTTAGAGCTCGAAACCAACTCGCGAAACTCACTTCGCGCGCGGCGAACTGCTTTCCCTTGTCACTGTAATTATGCCGAACGCGGAAGGGCGTTAACTACCAATCAAATAAATTGGTAAAATAAAAGAAATGGCGGCGATTAAAGCAAATGCGAGAGCAATGCGTTAACATTACGTCACGCCTCTATGAGGTCCCGAATCCAGGATTTACGCCGCGTTCACCACATTGCGAAGTGTTGTTCAGAATCTCACTCCACAGACGTCTTGCCTCGTTGAAGAGCGCCGCGAAACTGACGGCGGTCCGGAGGAGACCGTCAGCTGCACCGCGCACGCGCGCTCTTTTAGGCTCTCACGTCCCCACTCTACCTCCCCCGAACACACACTTTCGTTTTTCCCACTTCGGCGCTCCTAGAGCTAACGCGCATTAAAAAGAAAACGTTTAAATCGCTCGAAACGGATTCATTGCACGTTCGCAAACTTCCGGAACAAAAAAAAAAAAAAAAAAAAGAGGGAAAGAAAGGAAGAAGGAAAAGTCCGCATCGCCACGAAGTCCGCAAACGCCCTGGCCATACAAGTCACGCGTCCAATATCTTTTTACACACCTAGGTTGCATGCTCTGAAAAAAAAATCGTGTAGTCAGCCCTCTCTATTCAAAAACTCGAGTGTCGAAGCCTTTGTACGGTAATTACGCGAAACTGGCTGTAGAAAAGCTATATTATATTAATTATTCGGGGCTCCAATGCATCCATGTTTCTTTTCTGAGGTTTGGAAGTCCCGGACCTTCATTTAATGAAGAAATGAAGAGTGGAAAATACCGTGTCAATAGGCATTTAATGTCGCTTCAAAGGCCTGTACACGAGCGTTTGCTGCCTCATTCTTCCCCCATACATCTCAATGCGGCCATACATCGAACCCGCGACCTCTTGCAGGGAGAACGCCATATATCCACTAACCCATGTGCGACGAATTTCCTAGTACAGAGCGTTGCAAACGCTGCAAGCCAGAAAAGAAAATTCGGCAGCACGTTACACTCCTGTAACACGTGAAGGTTTGCTGCACACGTGGTAATGCATCAAGTTACACGATCGGAGGGGTCAGTCTTCTTGCAAGACAAAACGAATCGCAGTGCGATTTCTATGGCGCTCTAGGTCGACCTCCTCAGCGACACATGCGAGAACTGTTGCGGCTTAGAGTGGCGTTAGAGCAAGCAATCCCCCAAGCCCATTGGTGAATACGTCCGGTAGTAGGAATGAAGGAAAAAGGGTTTATCGGCTTAGTTAGACGGCTCCAGTCACGGAAGCCCACTCCATGCGGATGCCCGTTAAACGTCCGAGTTCACATCAGAACCCTCTGTCCCACTACTCGAAAAGTCTCCGCTTTTCATACCGCCGTCTTCCCTAAGGCGAGTCGACTAGGGAATCTGAAGACTGTCCAGCAGCAAGTCACAATCGTCGAATCCGTTGCGATACCACGTCCATGCTGTCGCAACCCTCCGCAGTAACCCCGCCTCCGAAGCCCGATGGTATGGGATATGCGGCAGGATATAGCAACCTGCGAATCCAAGGTCGCCGTCGTTGTTCGGTACCATTTGATGTTAGCCCCCCTCATAATTAGCTCAGGCTGTCGGGTAATGGTGGGGGTATTGGCCTTTTGTGGACCCGTCAACAGTCGATGCCCACGCTGAGTTGACGTCTGGATAGGCGCTGATGGATGGGTGGGTGTTTGCCTTGTGGCAAACTTCTAATTGACACTTTTGTGGTGTTGAGACGTAACAGCACCTAATGCAGTACCTCAAGGTTCTTTCGTTCTTTCTTTCTTTCGTTTCTTCGTTCACATTCAGTCGTTGCACCTTTGCTCGCTTACGGGGGGATTAGCCGTTAGTGATAACGATATTTCTTTGCTTCGCTGGACTAGACACCGTTTTTTTCGGTTACTGAGAATGCAATGAGTCACTTGAGGCTTTCCCCTAAATAAGCGCATGCCGGTGCGTACTTCTGTCACACCCTCCCTAAAACAGCGGAATCATTGGTCCCTCAGTTCGAGAGCTTCATTTCCAGCTTTCCTATACCGCTCAAGCTCGAATGTTTTCATAACAATTACGTCACCCCATTAAGAAACTACTGTTACACAGATGCATATTTCTTCCTTTGTTTGCATTCTCTCACGCTCAAACCCAATTCGCGCGAGTGCTCTCCACTGATTGAAGACGTCGCAAACGTATCCGTACAGCTGGCGAAATAGCGAGGAGCAGAATGAGTTACATAACCCGCCGCTATGCCGCGTCGCCAAAGCACGGTCGGTACGTCCGCAATTTTTTTTTTTTTTTCAGCTCCCCATTCTTGGTCGCAACATAGCCTTCTGTAAGCGGGGTCCAAATACGTGCTCGCCAGGTTAGCAGACATGGTCGAAGTGATGGGAAGGCTCCGCGATGTGGCGTTACGCGCTATATACGTGTTGCGTAACCACCTATAGAGCACTCATATAAGTCAAATGCTACGTCCTCATGCTCCTCCTCGAAATGCTGGTTACACTCGCGAGCGAGCGCCGCAATGGCTGGAGCATTACGCGTAGCACGTGGGCATGCGCAACTCCGCAGCTACCGCGCGAGTACCACCCACGAGCAAGATCAAACACACACACAAAAAAAAGAGAACAAAAACCATTAGCAGGACGGAGCGCATGAGCCGTGGCAAATGTAATAGGACGCGCGTCCGGCACGCCGCTCGCTTATATACCTCTACTCTATACACTCGCACGAAGGCCGTGTCGTAAGATAAATAAATCTGCGCTCGACTGAGCAGATGGGGCCGCGCGGAAGGTCACGATATATACAGTGCGTTGCATGCCGAAAACGCCACACATGCGCACACGCGCTCCCACGCAGTCTCTCAGGACGCGACCGTCTCAAACTACAGGACGACGCACGGTTGCTCCTTGCGGTATACGGTATATAGGTGCAATTACACTTACGCGTTCCGTTTCTGCATGCACTCTCTACAAAACGCACGCATACGCACGCGTACGCGCGCGCGTCAGTGATGACTCGAACACTCGTACACACACACTCTCGGGCTTTTCCTGCGCGCCGACGCCAACGCTGCGAGAGCGCAGCGGAATGCGGCGGCAGCCACCGGCCACGCGCGTGTTGGGACACTGCGTTGCAATAACCGGAAACGCGCATCTCGCGGGGCGGAGGCCAGCCCGGATCGCCGCCGGCTTCAGGCGCGCCCGAACGCCGGCTAATTCGAGGGCCATCGATCAGCGAGCGAAGGGAAGGGAACGAACGGACGGCCGCGGCGAAGCCAGTTTCTCCCTCCACGACGTGCCAGAGAAAAAAAAACGTGCACGCCGTCCCGTAGCTGAAACGCTGGTGAATCGCCGTAACACGCCACGCCACGCCGCGCACCACTTCGCGAAATTCACCTACGACGCGGGCGGCTGCTACGGCGTGCGCTGGCACGCGCCAAGAGTCACGCTCGTAATGGACTGCGCAGCTGCTGCCGCCACAGGGAGAATGCGAGCGGGCAGCTCGGGCAGCAGGACGGGGAGGAAGAGGCGGAGGAATGTGGACAGTCAGACGCTCATATCGACAGGATGGGGCGGGGAGGGGGGGGGGGGGGGAAACCCGTCGAGAATTCCATACAGCCGGGACATTTATATGCGCAGCGCAGGAACAGAACAGCCTCCACCGGCGGCGTGCAAGGCATACTGCCCGCACATGCATGCAAGTACGCACGCGAGCGCGCCGCTCGAGCCAAAGAGACGGCGGAAGGTCGCGAAAATGCTGCAGGCTGGCGCGACGGACGAGTCAATGCGCCAACAAATCTCTCCCCGCCGAGCTAATCCACGCACACGCATTTCCTCGCGCTTCCCCGAAAAGTCGTGCGGTATAGCTTCTCCGCCAAAAAAAAAAAAAAAACACTACACACACACACTACACACACACACACACACACACACACACACACACACACACACACACACACACACACACACACACACACACACACACACACACACACACACACACACACACACACAGTTTTTCTTTTCCTCCTGGGGAAAGCTACTGCCCAGTGGGCGCGACGTACGGCCTGTATGTCGACGTGCCGATGGGGTGGTCCGCCTAAGCGTCGCATTTTCCCAGCCCTTGGCCATTTCTTTTCGTCTTTATTCTGCGTGTGTGTGAGAGAAAGTGAGACTTCTTTATGTTGCCCAAGTCGGTGAGCTTTAACTTCCGATAACAGCGAGTCCATGGTGCACCGAGCGCCGCGTTTCGTGCATCTGTCACTTAGCGCCCCCCCCCCTCAACCCTCCCCGTCCTTCACCCTGTCACCTAAGCCATTGGGAAGATTTCTCCAGGTGGCGTTGGACAAAGCCAAAACAATCCAGGAATAGGAGGCCGTAAATTATATATATATATATATATATATATATATATATATATATATATATATATATATATATATATATATATATATACGCAGATCTTCGCGCTCACGTTGGGCCCGCAGTACAGGAGAAAACACAAAAGGAAAGCAACTACCGCGCCGGCAGCAGCGAAAGGAAAACCGTGTCCGTACACGAACACGTGCCGTGTTTTTCTCTCTCATTCTCATTCGTTCTTTCCCGCTACCGCGAGACAGAAACGCGAGCGTGAAACGGAGGCACTGAGCGTGTAGACACGCTGGAACTAAAGCCGGCGCAGAAAGAACGGAAAGCCGCGCGACAGGCGGTATAGGAAAGGTGCAGCAAACGGCAGCAGCAAGCAGAGAGAAACGAACTCTGGCTTCACGGCAAAGCACAGGCTTCCGGTGGCACGAACGGTCACACCTTTTTTACGGGCGAGCTCCCAGACACGGCCACACACACGAGCGGGAGCGCCGAAACGACACAGCCTGGCTGCCGACTTTTCTTTTTTTTTTTTTTTCCTTCCGGGTTTCCGCTCGGGCAGCTCGTGCACTTTACTTCAGAGAGGTGGATATCAAGACGGCGATCGAGCAGCGCACTTCACTGCGTAGACGCCACGATACGAGAGTAGTCGGTCAGTGCGTCGTATCGGTCAGCCTCTGTCGGTTCACGCTCGTTAGGCCGGATAAATTGCCCCGCCAGTATCTCGGATCGTTTATCCGCGTCCGCACCGCCAGAAATGACAGCAGCACTCCATCGTACGTCGAGCGCGTGAACGCGGGTGGGAAGTACTGGCTGTTACTTGTTTTGCTCGTACGTTCCGAAAGAACGCGGGAGAACAATCCCATCTCTATTAACTATAGCACAGCAATGGACCTGCGGCGAGGCGTCACAGCCAGGTCGACGACGACGACAAAGTCACGCCTCTGCACGCTACCCGAGCTCGAGACAGGGAGGCCACTAACTCCAAGGCTCTACATCCACGTCGACAGGCGGCACTCATTAGATTAGGGCATCTCGGCAGAAGTGCACCGGCTTATGGGTCCCAGCCCGTTCGTTCGAACGGCGGCTTAAGGAAACACGAGGGGACTAAGTTCGCCTCGCGCCTTTCCACAGACCTACGTATAGCTAGCTGCACAGCTTCCGTACAGCGCGTGCTCGGATGCGAGGCATCCAGCACTGCAGTGCTTATCATGAAGCCGTGGGTATCAACAGTGCAGCGTTCAGGAGCGCTCTGGCGAGGCGATAAGAGACCGTGCGATACTCGACCTCGACATGCATACGCGTCGAGAAACGACAACACGGAGACGCGATGCTGCTGCTGTCGGCATACGGTTGTGGGCGCGTCGTCTGCCGCGCGCCCTGTCCTTGCGGGGGTGCTTGCGACGCGAGACACAAGGTGCGACGGATGATTCAGCGCGGGCAACGCCGCGACGGCACCCAAGGTTAGATCGCTGGATTTCCTGGTGTAGAGGGAGGGCGCGTAGATGTGCGCGCTCAGAGACCGGTTGGCGGGGCGAGTTACTAAACACGAGCGAACAAGCTTGCATGCGCTACAGGTGCATACACAAGCACGGCTACCAAACAGTCCTGCGCAGAAACAGCGAGGAGGGCTCGCGTGACACAAGGAGTCCATTACTCATACCTTAGGGGGTCGTTGCAACTCCTTCAGAGAGAAAAGAGAGAGAGAGAGATACAAACAAAACCAACGAAAAAAAAAGGAGTAGGGGAATCAACGCGACATCACTACTTGGCGACAATGAGTCCTCAAATCTATAGCGTTCGTGCACGTAAATGAGGAGTGAAAAATCTCTGCGGGTCGCAAACAAGTACGCATAATGTGAGCGAATAAGAGAGAGTCGTTAAATGATTACTATTGGAGAGGTCTACCCGGCGCCACGCCTAGCACGCTACTCCGGATGAGTACGGTGAAAAATGAAGTAATATACAGGACAGATACACAACCTACACAAAGCATAACACAATTGACACTCAACAAACTAGAGCGTAACTGCGTGATGAAGACAGCAGATAACACGGGCTGTTTAAACCAGTTAGGACAGCACAGTAAAGAAAAACAAAACAAAAAATAAACACGTGTGACCCTGCAGCCTGTAATAGTTCCCTCCCCTTCCAAGAGTACGTCCAACGTTTGGACTATCTCCGACAGGCAGAACGAAAGAAGAAAAAAAAGGCGTTATCCAGACAGCGGTTATCGCGTGGTATTTATGTTCCGATAACTCGCACCTAACGGTCGCTGCACGGAAAACTGAGCGCAACGATGTCACATGACCATGGCCTTGAACAGTCAGTGGCGGCGCATACTATACGTTGGCGAAGTGCACGTAAGCACAGAACTTCCAAAGCACACGCACCACCGGCCTCATATGCGAAACAAAGAGCCATAAACATGGCGGCCCCAATGACTTCACCCTCAAGTCGCAAGGTTGCCACCGCTACATGATATAGACGCCGTCGGTTACTCACCGGTCCCGTACTGACGTCATCGACCAACAACAACCTGTCAAGAAAAACGATATGCCCCAAGCCTGCAAAAAATATAAAAACAAATAAAAAAGGAACTCTTAAGTTCTCCTCCACGTCAGCCAGACCTCCTTGTTAGACGGCCGTTACGCACGGCGGAAGCGTCCGACCGTACAACGCCAGGGTCCTATCTTTGTGTGCCATCGACTGCAGCGCCGGCAATGCCTATACGCGCTCCTCAATAAGACGTTCGATTCGCAATAAAAAGCGCACGACCAGTGAAATCCCCGTCCGCTCACCCCCATCCGGGGCACTGGGGGGGAAACGAGCAAATGAACCGTTTTCGATTGTACACCGAAAGGAGCCCAGAAACCTTCCGAGTGGTCTTATAATAGAGATACAAACGCCGGAAACGGCGCGCCAGGAATAAAAGAGAGGCGATCGGGGCATTGGAAACGCGACTCGAGAAGAAGAAGCGTGGGCACGGACGAGACAACGAAGGTTCGTTACCAACGAGGGAGGCTTTAGTTTAGACGTCGCCTCGAGAAAGTCAATGAGGATTCGCAGCAGGTCGTTGCGCGACACCGCGAAACGAGCTTAGCTTCCAACCAGATATACGGGACTGACGTGCGCGGATCGACGTAAGAGAATCTGGCAGACGTGTTATAGATTCGCGGCGAGGAGCTTTTGTTTCAGTTTGCGCAACAGAGACGACATTCGTGAGGCGCCGACCGACAGGCAGGCAGGCAGGCAGGCAGGCAGGCAGGCAGGCAGGCAGGCAGGCAGGCAGGCAGGCAATCTGACCGCAAGTCGAACGGCGTATACACAGGCTCAGAAGATGGCGTCGTCGAAACGGGAGTCAACGTCGCTCACAAAGCACGAGCCCAGAACGCCGAGTTTTGCAATGACAGGTCCTGCTCCACGAATACCTGCTCGCGGAGCATCGGTTGTAAAATTCAGCCAGAGTCTTCCTTCCTTCTTTGGAATAAAAAAAAAATGCCTAGACAAAAGTTTGTTGTCAACGTGTAGACACGCAACGTCGCAAACTGTGTGCGCGACTGGGACGCTCCGAGAACACACGTTCATCAAGTAATGACAGCGTGAAGAAGCACGCACCTTAGAAGGGACAAAGGATGGTAGACACAATACATGACTACATGATCCTGTCTTGAGCGTGCGCTTCTCAAACCGACCAGCATGCACCAACCAGCCCAGCATCACGTTCTATTCCATCGAGTGATTGATTTGTATACGTATTACGCTCTAAAACGCCGCACATAGTGACCTACGAGAGGAACCGCAGAGGAAGGGCTCTAAAATGACTTTGACCACCAGGTCTCTAAGTGCACGAGTGCTTTTGCATTATGCCTAAATATGAATCCGCACGCAGCGGTTAGGAATCGCACCCGCGACCTCGTATTCGGCAACAGGTGCGCTAAAGCAAGCGAGCCACAGCAGTGGGGGTATAACGAGAGCGAGAGAGTCGCAACCTCCAACGCCCATCAGCAGTTCGAAAGGCATTTCCTGTCGTCGGGTGCCTAGCCTGTCAGCGTGTACCTGTAATAGATGGTATCGCTGAAAAAAAAAGGCGAAAACAATGAACGCAGTACACTTCGAAGAAATCCTTCCTCGTTTAAAGAATGGCCCTGCTCCGAAAAATTGCGGCAGGCGGATGCACCGACGGCCTCGTTCCGGCATCTTTGGGATCTCCCCGAACGGCATGCCCTCCTCCTCCTCCGGCTCGTCGAGATGACGCGCGCGAAACCCGCATTCTTGAAGGCAGTGAAAAATTCCTCGCTGCCACGGACAGAATGGCCTGCGAAGCTACGCAGGGGTGAGGCCGACCAGCGCCCAGCCAGCGACCTCTCGCCACTGTTTTGTGTTCGCACGGAGCCTATCCCTCAACTCGCGACTGTAATTGCCGAGCTGCCGCTGAGACCAGCGTCGTCCACGGAGAGAGAGAAGCTCCGTCGTGCCGGAAAATATTTAATTTTTCGCGAGCGGCGGCACTTGGAGTGAACGTGGAAGCCTTGAGGCAATCTTTTCCGAGCCCCACCAACTATCAAGCGCCAAGATTTAAAAACATGCGAATGCCACGTATAGCTGGACAGAACCAAGATAACGTTGTTTGCCGTCGCTGGGAGACAAACATTTTTTTGTATTACGCCTAATTACATAATTAGTCTTATTAATTCTCAAATATTATCATTGGATTAGAAGTGTCCAGGAGAAAATTGAATCGCAACACGAAAAAACTCCCGATACAGGGTTGTGTTGCTCAATACATGCTACTTAAAAGCTTTTCCCGAGCGTGGAAGTAGCCGGCGAATACACGCAATGTGCCTCGAGCGACCAGTCGCACGGCAATTTTCACCTTCATGGCGCTATAGAAATGTACAAGGGTCATAGATCTCTTTTTAACGCGATAGCCTTTAGGAGCTCGTATCGCAGAAAAGGCGGTGTCGGCGGCGTTGGCCGTGAGCGAAAAAATCCCGGAAAGCAATTCATATTGAAGCAAATACCGAACCACGCATACCCAACCAATTTTCTACCACCAAAGTTGCACATACCTTGTCTTTCATTCTTTACAAAGTTATTCCTCGGAATTTTGGGAAGGGCAGCCCACAAACAAATTTAATGGGAAAAACATCGACAGTGCATGTCCTTTATGTTAGCTCTTCTCAGACTGAAATATGAAAAGTGCGAAACAATAACAGGAGATCGATCCACGCAAGAGGCCGCGTTTCTACCAGAAAGCTCGCCTTCGTGCATAGCGTTCGCAGCCAGCGTTTCCCGATAAACGTTACGGTTACATAACCTGCAGTTGCCGGGAAACATTAAAAGCAGTAAATGGTCTTTGAACGCTGTCGCGTTCCGCCCTCAAAGGCGAAGCTTAAGCGTCCTCCAATTTTTTTTTTCTAAACACATTCAATAAAAAAAAAAAGAATTACTCTACTGCTGCCAAGCTACTACTGCATTCCTTCTTCTCAAACCAATACAACTACTACTACCCCCGCCGATGAGACGGCTCGCGAATGCAAGCGATTCTAGAATAGCTAGTGCGCACAATCAATGCTGCTGCATCACAGCCATTATTTGGTGCTTTAAAATGAAAATGATATTTACAGTTCCAATAAAAACAAAGAAAACGCTGCAATGCGATAGCGCATGGGCGCAGTCACGTGGTTTCATTTCATATTTCGCAGGTTTTCTCTAAACGCCGAAAAATGTAACCACGCAACATGTACGTTGTCACACACACACACACACACACACACAAAAAAAAAATTGGATCGGTCGTTTCCTAATTCTCTCTACAATGCAACAAAACACACTTGGCCTTGAATATTAAATATATTGCATAATTAATCTTATAGTTAATTAACTAAAAGGTGTCCCGCATGACGGCAAATCATATGCCGTTAGTTTCATTGAGCTGCGGCTAAAAAACTTTTTTTCCTTATCCTCGGTTCAAATTATGTGAAAGAGGGTACCTTGTCCAAGGAAACGACAGCGCCGGCGACACTGTGATGCGTTCAAGCAGCAACTCATTACAAACGCTCTGTTGTACGAGCGTTAATTCAGAAATACCACGCATCCAAAAGTACAATCGCGATGATTAACCTCACAGCGTTTACGTCCGAATGTGCCACCTGAAACGCGTACTCGCCCACCGCAATTAAAGGGACACTAAAGGTTACTATGAAGTCAAGTTAAAGTGATAAAGCAATGCTCTAGAACGTCTAAGGCGTCAATATAATCGCGAACAGAGCTTTAGTAACCGAGAAATTGAGGTAAATGCATGACACGATTTGAGACCCCCCAGCGACATTCCGGTACTATAGCCCGATGACGAAAGCACTCCTCATCATAATTCATGTCACTAGTACTCAACTACTCGTATTAAAAAGTTCATTTCATTAGATTATAAGACAGAAGAAAATGCTACTTGTCTACTTCTATTCGATTCTAAGAAAAAATAACATTTTGACGTTACCCTTGAGTAGTATGGGTGATCGAAAGGTTTCGTTTTCGCTCGACTCTGCGCGCTCGACTTTGCGCCGCGCGCGCTTTGGAGTTTCAGTTGTTTCTTTATCGCGTCGTGCTGCGGTTGTCCTGCTGGCTCGCGAAACTTGCATTTGGAACAAGCAGCGAGAATGCCACGTCCATGTGATGTCGTGGGATGCGCGAACGGTCCGCGGAACTTGGCCAAGGGCAGTTGCAGCGGCGAATCGAACGTTACTTATCACTGTGTGCCAACGAGTGAACCTCTCCGTTCGAAGTGGTTAAGTGCCGGACCTCTGCCACAGCGCGCTGGCAAAGAGCCGACAAATCACGTAGTGTGCTCGCTGCACTTTCGTCCAGAGGATTACGAGTTCAACGCCGACTTACTGAAGTCGCGTGAAGTGCCTTTCAAAGCAGGCCGTCGTCGTAGCAGTACGCAACGACGCCGGCAGCGCGAGCCCTCAACAGCAGGTGACGTTCATCAGTGCTTAAATCGCTGAACTCGAGCCCAGCATCGCGAGCTAATGTGTCGTTGTCAGGGTCATCCATTGCAACGAGCGTCGAAGTTGGCGTCATAAAATAAAGAACCAGCTTATCGTCGTGCGCTTTCCCTTCCGCTAGCCACCATATAGTTCCGCTTTCGCGCTGCTGTCGGCTGTCTTGGCTCTTTCGGGCCGCGCGTTTGCGTTTCGTGCAGAAAAGCCGTAGCGCCGTCTGCGGGAGCCGTTTTACTCACCGACGGCGCAACGTCACTATGAGACCATGACGTCAATACTCCTCGATCGGAGGGCGGGTGATTTGAACTGCGCTAGAGGTACGCGGACGCTTCAGAACGCATTTTCTCCTAAAATAAGTCTCTTCGCACGAAACAAGCGTTTCGAGGTTTCTGGGATGGTATTTTAACAGTCCACGTTGACTTAATGTTAACCTTTAGTGTCCCTTTAAGATCGATCCGTATGGGCACACGGCCTGAAAACAACACCCCAAGATGTCGCTGCCACCGCTGACGTTTCCATTTGCTTCTGCCGTCTTTCTGCGTATGCCTGCGTGCTTCCGCTGTGACGAAAAGCTCCGACCTAAGCGCCGAACAAACCTCACGCAGGATTGTGCTTTGTTTCGTCATAACCGACCACTATCACGCGGGCGTGCATGCGTCCTTTAATCAGACGCGGGAGAGACGCCTCTCTTAGTGCGCGCATCCAGCACAAGCACGCAGAGGGATCCGACTCGCGTCGCAACGCGCAGCCGGTGGATGCATGCACACAGTGTTAGCTTTACGCAGCAAAACGAGCCGTTTACGAGACCGCTTTCGATGAAGGTCGCGGCAGATCTCTCTCTCTCTCCCGCGGTCTCGAAGCGACGTGCGTTATATACCGGCGGGGCGCGGCATGCCCGGTGTGGGGGTTTGTTCTCCGACGAGAGCTAATGCCTCCGCAAACACGAAAGCGAAGAGCGGCAGGAAATGTGACAAAACAATAGCCTCCTATGGCGTAAGTATTATGCGACTCGCCCCCTCTTGCCCGCTACCATCACCGCCTATGTGCTCCTCATCGTCCCACTTCGCAAGTCGCGATTGCGAAGTGAATCTTTCACGTTTCAGTGGCTGTATCCAACTGGAGGGGCAAAATATAACGCTGCGAAGAAGGTCACTCCACCACGTGCCGGCTGCTCCTTAGGCCTAACTGGTTCGCGTGATGACAACCGACAGACAAGTCGGCCGCTCACATAAGAAGCCAACAAACACTGACACCAAGGACAACATAGGGGAAATTACTTGCGCTTAATAAATGAAAGAAAGAAACGATAAGAAGAAACAACTTGCCGCAGGTGGGAACCGAACCCACAACTTTCGCATTTTGCGGGTTCGGTTCCCACCTGCAGCAATTGTTTTTTCATCCACTTTAATTCCCATTAATTTATCATTTCTTTATTTCGTTTACTAAGCATAAGTAATTTCCCCTATGTTGTCCTTGGTGTCAGTGTTTGTTGGCTTCTTATGATATGACTAATAAAAATCGGGCCCCTCGGTTAACCGCCTGTCCAGCCCTATATATTAGCGCTCTTATTGGAGTCTCCTTATATTTTGGGGAACCAAGGTGTGACAAAACTCTGTTGCACCGGCTGTGGCTGGATGTCACGTTTACCGAGTCATTGTCATTCCCGTGACACCTGCGAATGTCAGAGCAACAAATAGCTGGATTGTGGTCGCAACAGACGTGTGCTCTAAAACAGACCAGAGCACTCGCTTGCTTCCTGCGGTCTACGCGCCTGCGAGCAGAGTGATTTCTTCGTCTCAATTAGGGAACTAGGGGAGTTAGGCTATGGTGGTGACGTGTGCCGCTTCAACATTGTACGCCGACTCCCTTACTATCTCTTTAAATCCATTTTCCCTAGCGCAGGGTAGCAAATCGGATTGTTTTCAAGTTGACGTCCATGCTTTTTTCTTCCCTCCCCTTTTCTCTCTGTCTCTCCCTCTACATCTCTCTCATCTTGAAAAAAAAATGTCGCTTGTAACGAGGTAGATGTCCCAGCCCATTCACTTCGTTATAAGGAATGTTTACTTTAGTTTGAATCATTTTTCTTTTTAGTTTGAATTTCTTGTGAAGGCCGCAAACAGATCGTGCTCAATAAGCTGGTAGCGTTCACTACCCCGCGATGTTATACCCGTTTTGGTCGTTATACCAGAAAATATTATGTTCCTAACGTTTTTAATTCTTTACCCAATGAACTGTACTTTATCTCATCAAAACGGACACTCAAACTGTACCTCAAAACCAATTATTCTTCTGTTTAGTTGTCATTAGAGCCCGTCCTAAACAAACAAGGATACACACCAATCTAGACCAAACGAAACTAATGGAAACTAGTGTGTATCCTTGTTTGTTTCACTTTATCTTTTTTTAGCTGGCAATGCGTTTGCTCGTACCTCACGTTTTGTTTGTGGTACTTTGCTTTTGTGTTGTAGCCTGCTTTTTCGTTGTAGTTTGCTTTTTGTAAATTGCTTCAGTTTATAGCTTGCTAACCCTGCTTTATTATTATTATTTTTTTGAGTACTTGTCGCTGACTGCTGGGTATAGCCCGACAAGCCTTCATGGCTTGGGCGGCCGGTTTTTTGAATGTGTAATATTTTAATGAAATAAAGGATATTATTATTATTATTATTATTATTATTAAGGATATGTAGCCTTCTTCTTCCTTTCGCCGCTTCAAACATACAGAGATAACAAATAAAATAGGTACCCTGAGCAAATGGAGACATTTCTTGCACTACGCATGTTTGAGCTCAAAGCGAAATACAGTTCCACATACTAAAGCACGTACTGAACACACAAACTTTCCTACTTACTCCTTCTCGGAGTGGCAAATCAGAAAAAAAAGTTACATTATATATGTTCCTTATTTCGCAATCAAATGTGTCCACGCTGAGATCTATGTTCAATGGAGACAAAAAAAAAAAAAAATTAATACGTTATGCGCATCGTACCTATTATTTCTTTTATCTTGCCAGTTGCAGTCTTTAACAGATACTATACAGAGAGACATCAACATTGAGTAGACGAGCAAGCTATTCTTTCAAAACTCTATCAGTCATTCTGTGGCGCAGAAGGCTTGCCAATTAGCGCTGAAAATGAAAGCCACAAATTCCCGTTCTGAGCTTTGCGCGTCATCTGTGTATGGCCGATGACGTCAGTGAGTTGTTACAAAATCACATTGTATTCTCTGGTATTCCCACCGTTTTCCGACAGGAGAAACAAATGACACGCAAATATTTACTATTTGTGTATAACTTAGAAAGTAGTACAATCATTCTTCGTTTATAAGCACTAAGCGTCGATCACACGTTGTCGAAATTCCATGCATTCCATGCGGTTGCTGCTTAGGAGAACAATGCCTACCGTACCTGTAAAAAAACAGGTACGGTAGCCAATTAGCTGGTCATTGCAATAAATGCGCATGTACTCCAGCGTTCAGTGTTACAGGTTTCTAAAGAACGCAAAAATAAAAATAGAGAATTGCAGAAGCTTATTGCATTGTTAAAGCAGAAGATAAATGTGTCAACGCAGCGTCACAAACAAAGCTTGAGATAAACATTGTGGATAAGCCCTTCCTTTACTTGTAGGCAGTATGCATGCCTTCCAGCCTTTTGGTTATTGCTGGTGTGTGTGTTTTGACATCTTATAAAGCTGGTTGTTCCTACAATGAATTTTTCAGTTGGCTGTACAGCGCCTGTCCTCTTGTGTTTGCTTTCAACTTCTGTCCTAGTCTTCCAGCTACTTCAAGTTATACTCAATACGAAAACGTTTATTTGTGCTGTCCAGAGATACACCTCTTTAAGAGTAACGCCAAACTAGCTAGGTTGAGTCAGGCTCCTTTAGAATCAAATGCAGTCTTTCTTTACCGATAAACAATTACCTCAACTCGATTAGACGCTGTCAAAATTCATTAGGTCGCGGCAGAGGTGGTACGGACACATCGGGAGGAGGAGGATTCACAAACTGTATTTCGTTTTTGCGTCTTTTATTAACTTACAACGTCCCCTGTGAAGTTAGTAGCGGAAGCGCTTCGCTACTGCAGAAGCATAACTTGAAGTGCAGCCTAATTTAATACTGCGATTCCGCGGCTTTTCAGAAACCGTCAATAACGATGCGACTATGCTGGAATTGAGAGAATATATTTGATACCCGAGCACAGATAGAATGACGCTTTATTTGCAACGTTCTGTGGGTACACACAGCTCCACCACGCTCCAAACTGTCCAAAAGGCGGACTCGAGTCACGTGATAGAGGCGCGCCGGGCCGGTGATCCCGGCTGCACAAGGGGGGGGGGGGGGGGGCTTTGTGCAGCGCCGAACAGCATTTTATTTTTATTTTTTATTTCTTCTTTTTTTTTCTGCGAGAAGACCGAATAAAATAGAAATTCTGCTGTCAACCCCGCAACTGTCTCGCCGACGGCTGACACCTGAACATCAGCCAGCAGGTGGATGGTGTAAGGGTGCGAAAAGTGCACAGCGTAGTAGCAGAGAACGGAGTGTACAGCACGAAAAAGAGAAGTACAAAGGAGCGAAGTCTATAGTTATAGTCGCCAAACCATTGTGGAACGGACAGCGGAGAATAGCGCGCTACACAAAAGGACGAGAACCGAACAGCACAGACGGCTGAACTAGGAACGCATAAGCTCGTTTGCGCTAACCTAGTTCGCCCTAACTGCTTGCACAAAGCTGGGTCCCCTTGTCGCTACGTTGTGAGGACGAAGGAAGCGCGCGAGTCTACGTAAATTAGTAGGACACCGTTGCTCTAGACGTTTTTCAGAAAACTATAGGGTTTCAGAAACGCGCTGTTTTCTAAGCAACTTGTAACGATACACAGCACAGCAGTATGTATTTTGCAACGCTCAGAATGCGTGCACGAGGATCTTAACTGGAGATTACGAGGGTGTCAATAGTGTTCAAAAAGAAAAAAGACGGTGCGACACAAGGCAACTCGTTATCGTCTACTTGATAAAAAAAGAAAATCTAAAAATAGAGAGGAGGGGGGACGCGTGCAAAGATTTTATCCGTAAGACCTTGACCGGCAAATTCGCCTCGTGCAGCTAAATTATGATTCGAGTTCAGCGTTCTCAGTTTGTATTCTGTTTTCCTATTCTATTCTCTTTCTACATTAATTTTCTCCGGCGCTTTCCTTTCTTTTTCGGTTGATCGTTTTTTCGGCGTAGACAGCTTACCGTTTTCTTTTTTTTTTCCCTCTCTGAATTTCCGGTTCCGTTATTTTTTGGCGCTACAATTTGCTGCAGCACATCCTACTCTTCACTGTACAGTTGCATCCAATACACAGAATAACACATATTAAAATTAATTCTGGGGCTTTACGTGCCTAAACCACGGTCTTATTAGAATACGCCGTAGTGGCGGGATAGGAAGGGAGGGGGACTCCAGATTAATCTGAATTTTGACCGCCTGAGGTCCTTCATAAACGCGTATTTAAACACACGAGCGTTTTTCATTTCTTTTTTTTTTTTTTAGTTTCGATAATTTCGCCCACATCGAAAGCGGTCAGAGCAGTGGGGATCGAGCGCGCGACCTCGAGCACAGCAGAGGAACGCGCCATTGCCATAGGGTTATTCCGCAGCATTCGAGAAGCCGTCAATAACGATGCGACTATGCAGGAATTGAGAGAATACATTTAACATCCGAGCACAGATAGAATGCGCTTTATTCGCAACGTTCTGCAGGTACATACAGCTCCACCGCGCGACATGAACAGCGAATTTTCCCAGTTCATACACACCGCGGTTAGGCCCAGCGCGAAGACAGCAGGGACCCGGACCAACAAGCTCTCCCGACCCACTCTGCATGCGTACACATCTCCGCTCCCCGTTTTTGGTCGTAGCAACAGGCACAATATATGCAAATAAGAAAAGAGTGAAGATATACTCGGGCGACAGGCAGGTAGGTGACCTGCATAGATTTCGCCAGGCTACCATTGCACCGCAGCACGCGTAGGATCGCAACCACGCGTCGACCTTCGGCTTAGCTCTCCGGCAAATTTTCTTTCAATAACCTTTTTCGGTTCAAACTGAATCGCGAAAAGAAAAGCAATGCGGCGTATATTTTTTTCGTTTTCAAAGCGAAAACGCCGAACTATAGTTACCATACCCTGCTCAACAATGATCTTGCAGTCCGTCGAGTACTATACCGATCTGAGGCGTTCGGTAAGGCGTTTATGGCACGCATAATGAAAACTATTATCCTGCACAGGTGATATGAGCTCCTCATTTAATAAACCCGGATCACGTACACTCGTGCCGCACAGTGTTAAGTGCGCTCAGCGCAGCAGCGGAGCGAACTGATATCGCTTCGCGCTACCCAATTGTAATGGATTGCCTTGGGAGTCGCGCCAGGTTTCATGCGTCAGAGTACAATGTACTCGCACATAGTGCTGGAAAGTAACAGCCAAGCCTATGGGAGCTTTCCTGCCCATGCCACTCGGAACTGAGTGAGTAAGCTTCCGCGACAACAAAAACGATCGCAGCTTCTTTCGCGGGGAGGGACTTTTATTCGCGTGAAGCAACTTTTAAACAGCAGGCGAGGAGTAGTGCGATGTTTTAAGAGCAGCCCAATAAACCCACGTATACGCTACCGCACTGCAACACGTCGAGGTCCTCGTTGTGCACGACTCGTGAGACGCAATTCGCAAAACGATGGAGATCACGACACCGGTTCCTGACGGGGGACGAGCACGGCCTATATGCTGCTCGGCAACCTCTCTTCCGTGTTCCCGCCGCAGTGGCCTGGCTGGGCACACAGCGTCTCGCGTTTGCAAATTGCGATCGGGCCGGATCAGCAGCCATTCACGGGACGAGCCTCAAGCATTACCGCATAAGCGGCGTTCGCACCCTGTAGGGGTTGAAGGACGGACTTCGGGATGAAAAACAAACTTGGGAGGGTTTATTTTACATTATATACAGAGAGGTGAGAGTCAAGTAACAGTCGTACAGTCATTACGGGCCGGCAGCAACTCGGACGCTGCGGCCCGCCGCAAGAAGTTCGAGAGAGGTGAATCAGGGAATGCTCTGGTCTTTCTGGAATGCTTCTTTTAAACCCTTCGAGGACTGGAAGTCGCGTCATGTTCGGCCAATGGGAGAGCCCGCTCCGATGACGCCACCTTCGGCCAATGGTAGGCACCCGTGCGGTGATGTCACACCCGGCGGCTCCCCGCGGTCTTGCCTTGCTGTGGTGCAATGCTCTCTTTAAAGGCGGAGAAGGGGCACGATTGGGCTCCATTGTCCGAGGCTCACCTGCTCCCGGTGGTACGGCCCCGCTGTGGTGGCAAATGCCTTCTTCAAAGGCGACCGGTGCGACGCTGCCAGGCCTTCCCGGTACATCACAGCCGTCTTGTTTCGGGACCCACTTTCCTTGCAACAATGCCGGGCGATCCCTTCGATCCCCCGCGGCGTACGAACTTGTTGGCACGTGAACTTGTTGGCTCGAGCGATCCTCTGGAATGTGTCATCCGTGTTTCTGCATCCCTTACTTAGAAGTGGCGCGATTCGAAGTGGTCTGGGGAATTTGAAGTAGGCTCAGGAAACAGCTCCATATCTAACAACCCTTCCCGTCGCGCAGCTATGGGACAATTGCTGTAATCATCGCCTCGCGTTCGTACTTCATCCTGCCATTACCTGGCGGTGAAAGTAACCTATTACACCAAGTAAACTGCACCAGTCGCTTCTCGAGCGTACCTGACAAGGGAAGTAGTGAGGAATGTGTCCCAGCTAACGTCAGCCAAGCTGTTCAATGAAAAAAAGAGTTTAAAAAATAATATGCAAGATACAATTATAAAACCCGACGGTATTATATAGGTCGTCGGAGGTCTGACGACCAAGTACCGCAGGTCCAACAATTATAACTCGCAACGTGTTTTGTTTTTCTTCATTTTTTTCGTTGCGCATCTTTGCTAAAGTTAGCTTACATAGTATCGTCCACTTTCCTGAGCAACGCCTTCAGTATTCAAGGCATCACACTTTAAACTTTTCCTCGGCTTTATGAAGGATAAGTGGGTTATATGACGCTTACCACATATATCTGTTAATAGCTGAAAAATTAACCTGCAGGCATTCGGCTCAAATTGAAGCTGCCATGTGCAGTTGAGTAATATATAGCGGCATTATTTTCTCTCTCACAGGCATATATTTATGTCCACTTCCGGCGAAATAAAAAAAAAAGATCGCGGTCATTAACAAACCCTGATACGCATATTCCACAACGGCTTCCCACAAGGGATCCGTGCCACGCATGTGACAAATCAACGCGTTTATTCAAGGGACATTAAACAGGAACACTATATCAGTCTATATTGATAAAGTATTCGT
Source organism: Dermacentor andersoni (assembly GCF_023375885.2). NCBI lineage: Eukaryota > Metazoa > Arthropoda > Arachnida > Ixodida > Ixodidae > Dermacentor > Dermacentor andersoni. The sequence goes on from NC_092815.1 coordinate 136,712,639, forward strand.
TCAACCAAAAATATTAAAAATATCCATTTTGGTCAATTTAGCAGCAAAAGGTTGCATATTAGAAGAGAAAATGAAGGTCAAAGTTCGTTTTCTTCCCCCGTCCGAACACGAACGCCGCAGCCCATCCCCAATGTGTCGTCACAGATTTCAAAATATATTTTTCGCATTTTGACCATCGTGGCTCAGTAGAAGTTCTTGAACCTTGCCAGGTTATATCTTTGGCTCTTTCAGAACACACGGCGCTCCACAAGCTTGACCGAGAAAAGCTAAAACCATAGGCGCGAGTAGACGCCGTCAAAATTCATGACGTCACGGCGTACTGGTGCGGAAACTTCAAGGCGGCGGCGCCACCAGTCTATCGTTTTTTTTTTTCGCCTTTTTCTCTCTCCCGCCAGGCCTCCTATCACGGCAAGAGTGACTTTCCTTGCTATTGTCAGAACGGTAATTTGCTAATGCAGCTCAAACATTTTTCTTTTTTCATTGGCGTGCCTGTAACACATGTACTGCTAGCATAAGGCTAAGAGAATAGAACGCAGACAGAAAAAGAGAGACTGAAGAGCACAGAGTGCGTGCAAAGTCTTTTGGACTTCCACCCCACCCCAAGCTCTTTTCACGATTATTTTTCCTCACTTAAGCCCCATGCGGAGTAAGAAAGAAAAGAAATAAGTAAAACGGCGTCCTGCACTTTACCAAGCTTTCCTTTTTCTCGTCTCGCGTCTTCAACACAGTGCTTGTGATACTCGGGAACACTTCGGTTTCTCCAGCCGTGCTGGCAGGATGAGGAAGCTCCGGAGCGCCACGTATAACAGCCGAAGGAAGAGTTTGTTAGCTCCGCAAGCAAGCGCCAACGACAAAGACGCCCCATCGGTGTCTGCTACCTTCGCTCGCTCGTCCCACTACTTGGAGGAAAGCGGCTCTTATTGCGCGAGCCGCACTCACGTTCACGCTTCGTCTCCGAGCACACTCATTTTCCAAGCTCACTTTTTTTTTTTCCAAGCACAACTTTCTCGCTGTAGCTAGACGTCTCAGCCGGCGGAGACGAGCTCTGTTACACAAAGAAAACGAAACTAGGACAAGGCTAAGCAGCATAGCAGCAGACGATTGAAGTTGAAGCTTGCTTGTATTTCTGGTTATACACGAGAAAGATTGAACGTAATGGGGCTGGAGCGCCAGACTGGGCGCCTGTAGTGCCACGAGCACTGCGATGAACCGCAGAAGGCACAAACTGCGCGAAAATAATGAAATATATAGCATCAGAACAGTAAACACTGCAATAACATCTTCGGCGATTAAAAAAAAAAATGGAAGCGCACTACACCAAAGGAGACGACGACTACACATGTAATGAGCCTAAAGAACCTTGCGCTGAAGCTGTATCTCCCGCATACTATCAACTCGAAGGCTAATGCAAGTGCGCCTCATAGCGGCAGCAATGTCTTAAAAAAGAAAAAAAAAAAGCCACTAGAACTAAAGCCAGGCTTCCCCCCCCCCCCAAAAAAAAAGAAGAAAATCACTTTCCGGCTTTTTTCCGGACCTGCAAGCGGGCAGCTTTTCCCGGCGAACAGTCGAGTTTCCAAAACACTCTGCGAATGATAAGATTTGTTGACGGGATGCCAAGACCGGAAGAGAAACGATCACACTTTTCCTTTCCAATCTGCGGCGCTTTGAATCAACAAAAACGACATGTCTGCTCACGCGCCCCTATATAGTGGTTTCAAAACTTCATACAAGGACCCAGGATAGCACCATAGCTGCTACGACACAACCGCGAATTGCAGCTCCTGGTTGATAGACGGCCTGAAAAAAGTGACAAGCGAGGCGGTAACCCAGAGGCGTGTGTGTGTAACGCGAGGAGACGACGAAATCAACGAGACGGGCGAGAAGATTGCCTTTCCGCACGCGCTTCTGCTGCGGGCGAGTCCGGGGCCCCTCGGCGCAACCGTCACTAACAACGCAAGCGCTGTGGCAGGAGCAAGTATTGCGCATCTGGGACTAGTCAGGTCCTCGTAGCCGCGACAGTGTCGCCTTCATCTCAGTCACGGTCCGCATGCCTTGTGTAATGTCGCCGTTGATGACCCGAGTCGTTGATGACACTTGCGAGTCCCGTGCTGTGCTCTGCACGTGAAGTTCTAGAGACGACGGACCGCGACACGAACAGTTGGCAAAATGTTAGCTGAACGCTTTTAATGTGAACAAATACATCTCAAAGCGTGAGTTTCGGTTGGTAACGAATTAATCGTAACTCACGGTTACAAAATTACAGCGCCAGAAAAAGACGATGGAACACCGTAAACGACTGAACCAGCGCTGGCTTCCAGCTACATTGCTTTTTTTTCTTCTCCGAGATCGACGTTATACCAGGTGTTCCTTTTTATGCGGAACACTTTGTCATAAGAGAAACTGTCGCGCCTAGGCCCCTGCCGTTCTTGCAGATAGGCTACGTGGATTGGCGGACCTTAGCGCCAAGGAAAGCTTCAACGATAATTGTGCTAATTACGTAACTGTGCTAATTAATTATTTACTTTAGGGCACATGTAAGAAAGCAATATCGAATATATATATATATATATATATATATATATATATATATATATATATATGCGGCACGATGGTCATACAAGAAGACCGTACTGCTGTACTACTGACATAGACATGAATTCTTTGTATGAATACCAGTACATTTTTGCCTCGTTTTTGTTCCTTTTTTTATGCTTCTCATTACGCGGGATATGTAAAAAAAAAAAGGCTGTCGAATCTAAACATCAGTTCTGTTTGCACATAGGCTATAGGCGGACATTAGGAACAAGAAAATTGTGACTAATTTCGCTAATTGCCTAAAATGTGTTAATTATTTTTTCAACTGTGTACTTTAGGGCAAGTGCTATAACTGCGAAACTAGCGCCACTTTCGAGATGTGCGTCCCCAACATCTGCAAAACATTGCCTCAGTGTTCGATCCAGTTAAGATTGCCGCGAACTGTTAGGGTCACGCGTTTTGGAAACTGTACACTGGGACTGCAATGCATTTCGTATCTCGAAAGTGGCACGTCACAGGATTTCTGCTAAGCAAACATGACTTCACTGCTCTTTGGCTTCAATTTCGCTTCTTATATATATATATTACTACACACGATCATGCACGCTCTCATGAGGCCACATATGCGCTACAGTGTACTAGAATATATATACACTGTATATGCGCTGAGTCAGACATCAATGGCTTTGAGACAAGTTATGCTGAGCTTCCATAGTAGTAGTTACGAGAGTTAGACGTGACGTCAAAATGAACACGTCTGCGGAAAACACTATAACAGGTAAAGCACTACTGGAATGATTCTTGGGAAAGTGGAATGCAACCACTTATATCTGTGTACACGAACAAGACGACTTTTCCAGCCCTGATCGTCGACGTCGGGAGATGCACGCGAGCGGACCTTGAATGAACCGCCGGCTTTGTTTTCGTACTCATCTCTCTCTGGCGCTCTGCGGGTACCACGAAACCATTAAATGCACTAGGCTTTGACTTTCTTCGCCGTCTCTCTCTCTTCGCGGCACGACATGCCATTCCAACCCCAACGGTCACACATTGGTACAGGGCTGAAACAAAGTGGGTGGTCGCTCACAGAACCCACAAAGCAACAATTGCATACGGTTGACGACGCGCAAGGATGGAAACGCGAATTTCTACCGGAAGACTAAAGAAAATAAACAGCACGAGGCACGGCGCCCCGACATCAGGTGCAGTTGACTGGCCCCAAAACAAACAAAAGAGCTAGGTACGTCCGTCCATTTCGACGAAATTGTCCGAACTCCCACGGCGCCTCCACAAGATATTCTACTAAAGAGCGCCGCGAACTCGAGTCACGCCCCGCGCAGTTACTGACCGCACTTGGCAGACCCAAGGACGTGACGGGAGAATAAGCGAGCAGGCGGTTGCAGCCGCGATTCCACACAGAGCGCGCATTGTTGTCGCCGCGATCCTGGCCGATCGTGACAGGTGCACTGTATCAAAACGATGCGGTGATCCTACTGGCAGCCGACACCGCGCTGGCCGTTGGCTTGGCCGAGCGCCAGTACAGCGCGAGGGGAAGAGGAGTGCGAAAGCGAAATGCCCCCGCCTACCTCACAGACGAAAACGGCTGAAACGAAAACGTCCCGTATGAATCAGGTGGTATGCGCTTCATCCGCCGCGTTGTACACGCTTTGAGAAAGCTGCTTACGCGTTTTGCGCAAGCTGTTATCTTCTGTCATAGTATATCTTTTTCCTCGAAGACGGCTTCTTTGAGCGCGCGAGGAATGCTAATAAGTACAGAAAGGCAACGTATCGCTGGCGATGCCTTGGGAGTCGTAAAATGCTTACCTGTACAGGAAGCGAGTGAAAGGGAACACCAGAGAAGCTCGACAATTTGTTCGCGCGAGTTTTCGGAATCTGCTGATGTCACGTTCCTTTTGAAAAGGCACCGCAAGAAAAAAAAAAAATCGCCTCGGTGTAATTGATAAGTGAACAACAAGCGTGTGCCTTGTAGTGGTGCGAACTGAAATTGATGAGGATCCGGATCAACTCTCCCGTGGGTCCCGAGTCAGCTGGATTTTCAGAAGACATCTGAGGGAAATCGTGTCAATGATCACGTAAACACAGAGAAGTCCTCATCAGTTGAGCTCTGTACACAAGAACTACACTGACCTATACAACATGTACGCGTACGCCGCGCGACCCCCACAGCCACGTTCACGACTGAACATGTCAAAATATGTGCTAAAGCAGCATTGTCGTTCCGGAAGAATGTAGACAAAATAGTGCGAATGGGGCATGCTGCAGCGAATTTGAATGTCGGGTGCCACTTCATGCGCCGGTGCAGTCGGTTGAACTTGAATTCTTCGAAATTTCGTCACTCCAGGCAAGTCAGAATTCATTCATGTTTCCACGTTTCTGACCGATAGTCGTTTCGACACGTTTAAGATAATTTACTTCACACTGGAAATTAAACTTACGCGCACCGGCACAAGATCACCTTATTGAAAAGTCAAGCGAAACACGTGATCGCAAACTGGACTCGCGCTCAGCCGGGCATCCCACCAATCTTGTCGTGAAATTTCAAACATCAGCACAAGGCCGCCACTGCGGTTCCTTGCTTCCACAGAGTCCACACACCACTTTAGAAACACCTGCCAGGCAGGAGCTTCGCCTTCCCATAAACAACATTCCAATGCGCGCCCAAACAAGGATCTCCCTCGACAACAAATCCGTGATGACAACCTGCCGCCGGCTCTTACCTGGTGTGTGGGCCGGTGACCAACGCGAGATGACGGGATGACGGTGTCTTCGCCTGGTTAATAATCCTCGTCTGAGCAGTACATCCTCTGAAGGTAACTCCAACCACAATGCTTGATATACGTCGGTGGTCACATCGCAGGGATTCGCACAAGCACACGAGAAACAACACGCTCAGCACAACCTGCGAGCCAACGTCGGTGACTTCACGCACGCCTGCTCGACCAGCCAACCTTCTTTCGCTGCTGCGCGCCACTCTCTCCAAACTCGTTTTGCAAAATAGCCGCGTGGGGCGCGACCGCGCTCGAATGAAAACGAAACTGCGTTCTGGCGCGTTTCGGTTTCGAAATACTAGCGGCGATATTGAACTGCGGTAATCATTTTGTCAACACCAAGGCACAACAGCTGAGTAAAAAGTCACAGTTATTTGAAAGAAACGTTGGCCTCACAGAAGTATGCGTTGCTCATTTCATACAGATGAGAACAACATATACACCGCTGCTATGCTGCAGTTTCTGCCAAACCACCGGACTTTCTTTAAAATCCGAGTTCCTACAATTCACTGTTATTACGATATAAGGGAGCAAATTTCACTGCTGTCAGTGCACACAGGCATATCTGCCGCTTTCTTTTGCGCACTATGGCAGAGACAATATTCCAAATCATTAGGCTTGCTTCGTATCGATGACGGATTTCGCACAAAGTCGCGGTTATTGTTTTTTCAAATTTTCTTAGCAGCAGGCCTGACGAGTTCAAGCACATGGCGTGCATTGAACCCATACTCTTGAAACGCGTTACCGCCACCCGCAGTTGAGCATGATGGTAAGTTATCATAAGCTCCAGGAATGTTCTTTACGTTACAGCAAAGTTACACAGGTGGCAACGCAGTGGGCACCCGGCACCGCGCATCCCAGTTACATCGGAGGGGAAGGAGGCGACTGCCACTCATTGTGCTCCCCCTCCTCGTCATGTGATTGGTTCGTAAGTGGTAAAGAAATACACCGATAACTCGCCGTTTGCGCTCAGGACAATCAAGACGCTTCCTCCGCTCTTATTGCCACCTATGACACACACTGGAGCCCCCGATGTGCGCCCACCGCACAAAGCTTGTCAGGGCACTAAGGGGATGACATCGGGGGGATGTTTACACATCCAGAAACTAGCGTTTCATGGTGTGGGCCTGCTGTGTGACAATGAAGACGCCGTAAATCAGAAAAATGGCAGCCAAGTTCCAGGAAGATGGGCGGTGTACTCGATCAAGAAATTGCTCCTGGAAAGCAAGTATTTGGTTGCTAGTCAGTGCTCCGTCCTGTGGTTCTTTCGCTGTGTGCTGTCCTGTGCCATGCTGTTTAAAGCTGCTGTTTTGTACTAACCAGCCTAAATGAGTGTACTGTTAACAAATGCAATTAACTGTCTTTGCTGCAAACTCCACAGAAAGGCAAAATCTCCAGTGTCATCCTTTATTATCGAGTTCAGGTCATGGTCAAAGCTGAACCCTATGCTTGCTGGGTGTGAGACGTCAGAGTTATGAATGTCTTACCACAAACAGTGGATGACATTTGACGCTAACCAAAGAGCCATTCTGAAGAATTGATTAGGCCTTGCAATAAGTAAAGGAGGCTGGTAGGAAACACTGGAGAGACATACTAAGCCATCTTCTAGACAAAATATATTTCTAAAATTAACCTATCTTTTTCATGGCCACATATATATCGGTTCAAATAACATGAGTAACTTTCTGGAATCAGTGTAATTCATTTCATATTGCAACATTATTTATAAAGAACATTTCACAAAAGTAAAGCTGGCCATTCCTGAAGACGGGACTGACCTCACATTTTTCTCTGCAAACAGAAGACAAATTTATCCAACTGTTAGGTAGAGGTGGTAGGACATCACATTCTTTTATTACGAACTGAATACGAATAGTAAGTATAGACTATCATATCAAATATTGAATAGTAAAACGTAGACACATATAAGTATTTACAGCTGAGATAATTATTTCTGTGTAGTACTTTAGTTACCACGCCTGTACTGATAAGTCCAAAATAGACAGTTATCAGGGGCAAATAATAAGTTTTAGCCCTGAAATCGCTAATTATCAGTAAAAACAGCACAAATAGCCTCTCAACCTCACCTGAGCATGGTTGCAAACAAGCTTTCCAAGAATGACTGGCTACGGTATGGAACGGAAATTTAAAGAAACACTAAATAAATTATTGCCAAAACACGATCAGAAGTTCTATAAACAGAAGGACAAAAAGATGCTGAAGGACATGTGTTCTTTTTACACATGTAAAAGGGCCGATTGCAATTAAAACATGATTGGTCGTAGAGTAGAAGACAAAAATGTTACATAACTGCCAAAACACTAAATAACAATACAAGCAAACCTCACAGGTTGTAATGTAGGTCTTCCATAGAAGAAGAAGCAGCGCAGAAGAGACGAGGACGAAAAGAAGACAGGTACAACAGACGGGCCCCTGTGCGTTGTACCCGTCTTCCTTTCGTCTTTGTCTATATTGCGCTGCTTTTTCTTCAAGTATGTTACACCAACTCGCCCACATCCAGCGCCTGCCTTTAATTGCAAAACAGAAAACAAAACTTGCATTATCCATTGTGCATCTGCAATCCTATAAAACATTTTTTCATTTTACTTCTGATAATTTGCAATGCTTTGTCTAGCAGACAGAGAACAGTAACAAAACTGATATCATATATTCAGTATTACTGAATAGTTCATTTTCAAATGCGAATATAAATAGTTCACGTGTAATATCATATTCGTAATCAACACTTCGAATATTCTCCCACCCCTACTGCTACGTAAACACCTGAAAAGGGAAATGATGGCAGAGACGAAGGAGGCTAAATATTCTGGCATTTTGTTCGGCAGCGCTCCAGGCATTTCACATGTGGATTAAATGTGCGAGGTCATAAGGTACGTCAACATCAAAGATGCAAAAAGTTGTAGACAACTGATTATCAGGCTTTTTTATCATAGATGAAAAAACTGTTGGCAAGATCAGAAAATGTGTTCTAAAACAACAAACAATTGGCTGGACATCAAATTTTGTAGCAGCCAAAGCTACAATGCAGCAGTTATGGCTGGGAGCCACAATGGCACAGATGCCAGAATCAAGCAAATTAGTTCAAAAGCCTTGTTAGTACCCTGTGTCAGACATTCACTGAATCCTTGCGGTGTTTTCATTTGGAAACATCAATGTGGCATGATGTTTTCCGAAACTTGAGCTTTTCCATGCCAATAAATACGCACAAAATACACAGGGAGGCATCTGTACAGTGCGAATATGGCATCTGAAGACTCTAGAAGCAGCTATAGTCCAACAGAAAACTTCAATTTGTTATGTTTGTGTGTAAATGGCTGATAAACACTGTCATGCAAGAACAATGATCTTTAGTTTGCTCAGACTGTTCTTGTGTTCAGATATATGCATTATCATCATCAGCAGCAACAGCAGCTTATTTCATGTGCACATCCCTGTCCTGTCTATCTCCAATTTATGCATGGAGGTATTATAGTACAATTGGTCGCTGGTATAAATGATCACATTTGGATAAACACTTAGCACTTAACAGCAAGCTCAGTTTAGTACATAAAGCGATATGAAAATTTCGAGCCATTAATGCATCAGATGCAACATTCATGTACACATTTCAAGCCAGAGCTATCATGATGAATGACAACATGACAGACAGATTTTCCAGTATATCGACACAAAGAGAATGACCAGCATTTTTTGTGCTTTCTAAATACAAAACAAAGCAAGGCAACACCAAATCTTTATGTAATTTTTATTCAACTTCCCCGTGCAATAAATAGAACAATGAAATATGCATCCAACAGTCTCCGGAAATATGACACGCAGCCAACGATATGCCGAAAGACAGAACCTTGCAACATAATTTCACTAGACGTCTCTTGGAGTAAGTGCCGTGTGATGAATATGGTATATTACCCGACACAACACAACAGTACAGGGCTAGCATTAAGCATGAACCAGAGAGCACAGAGTGCAATGCTGGAGGACAATACTGTGAGCAAGTTCAACTACTGTGTGAAATACATATCCAAGGCACTCACATTACAAAAAAATATGACTACTCCATAATACTAAAAGATGTTAAAAGAAAACTGCTGGATCTTTTGGCATGCATACTTAAAAATTGAAGGAGCTTTCTGAGGTTGAAAGATTACAATGAAATTTGAATCATTTGATCTTGCTGACATCACAGATTTATGAGTCAGACAGGAAGACTGGGAGTTGCACAAATCTTATGCAAATACAATTCAAGGATTAATATCTGCACCCTTGATCGTTGTCTTCAGATAGATTATTTATGCTCACCACCAAGAACTTACTTATGTCAAATTGTATGGAGCAGATGAAGCAGGCACGAGCAACTTGGTACAAGCAGTGGCATCGGCAAGTACTTATAGTTTCATGATGACAATTATCATAACTTGTCAGTCAATTTTTCTCCAATTTTTATGAGTCCAGCTCCTGCCTACTTATGCTGGCATTACTCTATGATGTTATACGTGTTCTGAGCACAGTTACGCCTTGTCCACTGCTTTCTTGTTTGTGCCACTTGGGGACATTAGAAGGCTTACATGCATACCTCAAATCACCAGATGTGTTACACATACAAACACTCCCAATTGCATCATGCACTATAGTTCAAATTTGGTTAAAATCAGCCTTCAGCTTGTATGTGAACTGAACGAACTCACAAATGCTTTGCAATACAAAATAACTATTAATCTGATATGAAATAAAAAAAGGTGAAGCTACTGTCTACATGTAAATAGTGGTTAAAGGAGCCAAGATTGATTCTGAAGGTTTGTTTTATGAGTTGATTTTGCCATTGAGCCAAATTTGATTACAGCATTGACTATGAATGAAATACTGGTTTCGAGTGGTATACATATCCTCATTACTTAGCTTCTACTGCAGGATCATGTTGAAATATTTATAATACTTTGAAATTTTAGCACAGTCATTGCCAACATGGCGAGCAACAGCAGCATTGTCAACTTGTGCAGCCCTCACATGCAAGAGAGAATTATTATTAATTTTGGATTTCTTGTCCCAAAGCACCAACTGGGCACGAGGTACGTGGTAATGAGAGATGTAAATTAATTTTGTTTTCATGGGGTTTTTCAATGTGTACATAAATCAAGAACAACGAAGAACGAAGTCTTTGCAATCAAGCCACATTGGTGCATGTCCCTAATCAGCAAACTGACTTGCTACTTTGTACTCAGAAGCAGCATGCCATGTATTATCAGTGTGACAAAAATCCAACTATCTCTGCATTCTTGGCACCCAGCCTTGTATTCAGATTTACAGTCTAAACTTGTATGAGGAAAAAGAACATACCACTGTATGGTTTAACTGGCTGCAGGAACAAACACTTGGGAAAATAAACTTTATCATGGAACCCACGTCCCATAAACTTTTGGAGCTGGCTTTACACCAGGTATCATGGGCCCATGTGTATAGAAAAGCATTTTTCTTCCTATACGGGCAATTAGTAGTCAATATCACTTACATTCCCTAAGCATAAGAAGCCAAAAAACACTGACACCAACAACATAGGGGAAATAATTTGTGCTTAATAAATGAAATAAAGAAACAATAAATTAATGGAAATGAAAGTGGATGAAAAAACAACTGGCCGCAGGTGGGGAACGATCCCACAACCTTCGCATTTCGCGTGCGATGCTCCACCAATTGGGCTACTGCGGCGCCGTTTCCACATCCACTTCCTTGGATATTTATGTTTTCTAGTAGAACCCTGCGAGCGTTAGCCAGCGCCACCACTCACAAACCTTGGCAGCGGATGTGGAATATCCTTTCTGCCACAGGCGTTACGAGAATGTGATCGTTTTGGGTGAAGGCAATCGGTCAATAAACCCACACATGCTACCTGAAGGCATCAATGTTGCCGGATTCGAGACCCTTGTTATGTACTAAACGAGAAGAAAGGGGGTTAACTGAGGGGCCCAATTTTATTAGTCACAGCATAAGAAGCCAACAAACACTGACACCAAGGACAACATAGGGGAAATTATTAGTGGTTAATAAATGAAATAAAGAAACGATAAATTAATGGAAATGAAAGCGGATGAAAAAACAACTTGCCGCAGGTGGGGAATGATCCCACAATTGCCTTCAACCAAAAAGATTACGTTCTCGCAACACCTGCGGCAGAAAGTATGTCCCATATCTGCCACCAAGGTTTATGAGTGGTGGCGCTGGCTAACGCTCCCGAGTTCAACTAGGAAAGGAATCGGCGCCTCAGTAGCTCAATCGGTAGAGCATAGCATACGTAGTGCAAAGGTTGTGGGATCGTTCCCCAACTGCGGCAACTTGTTTTTTCATCCACTTTTATTTCCATTAATTTATCGTTTCTTTATTTAATCTATTAAGCACAAATAACTTCCCATATGTTGTCCTTGGTGTCAGTGTTTGTTGGCTTCTTATGCTATGCCTAATAAAATCGGGCCTCTCGGTTAAGCCCCTTACATTCCCTAAGTAAGTAATGTTACAGATTTATTGCCGACATGTGATGCTGGAACAGCACAGACGATACTTTGCATTTCAATACTTTAGATTTCATTCCTCAGTGAAATATCACAAGGGAGCTGTTACTGCACTGTCTAGTGACTTCAGTCAAATTCTTTCACTCGGCATACTGTGCATAACCTTGTGCACTCCTGTGCTCGCGATTGCATCTCGTAGCCACAGCGTCACAGACTAAGCACTTTAGCTACACATTCCAATGAGTTCCTTGATTATCTGCCCAAGACCTCCTCACACTGCACACAATGACACACATTCATTGTCATTCTCTTGCTCCTTTCTCCTGCACTGCTGCTTACTGGAACCTATCTGCGAAAATCAATTTTCTTCTCTTTCATTTCCCTCTCTCACCCTTGTGTAGCCTCTTTCCTCCTGCTCACCTGAAGGGTAGCAATCAGAAAGTTATTCTGGTTAACCTCTCTGGCTCCCTCTCCTCCTCTCCATCTCTCACTCATCCTTAACATCTTTGTGAAGAGGGGCAGAAGAAAACAACATATACCTTGATACATGAGAAAATGACGCAATTGTCAAAGGCACCACTTGAAAGTTTCCCACACCAGCTCAGTGGGTCTACATAGGTTTTTACAATGTCTGGTCGAGACTATCCTTTGTAGTGCACTGCATTACAAAGGACCGCATTGCGTTATGAAATAAGATCGCTGAACAAGAGTAAGCAATAATGCTACGACATCTGTGGCACTGCAACATTATCATTGGTATGGGCGCATGATTCAGGACTGGATGCTTGTTTGCCACTATCTCCATTATTAAGTAACTTTCCTATGCAGAACAAATGCAAAATCAGGGTTACAAAATTTAATCACCTGTGCTTTGCAATGGCTGATACATGTTTGCAGTCTCCACTCAGCTGATAGAACATTGCACAGTAAAGGCCATTCTGTCGCTACATTAAAAAGGTGCAGAGAACAGGCACACACTGCATTTCTAACACAAAGCACAGGTTGCTTTGGCCACAAATGAACAATGTAGAAAGGCTGTGTCGATCTTTACAGTTCAGATAGATGTCCACATCACCCCATGATTAAGGTAAGGCCGCAAAAGACCAAAATGTCCCGAGATAAAAATGTTTCAGAGCCTGGGAGAGTGGCCTGCTTCACCAGTCATTAGCGTCATCATAGTTTGCCTTCAGGGTGCTTAAGAGAACATCCCTTGTCTTTGGCCTGGGATCCTCTTCCAAGTCAGTTTCGACTGCCCCAACTTCTGCAAGCATCCACTCCAGCTCTGGAAAATGGGGACAGAAGATACAAAGCAACTCATATGCTAGAGAACATATTAAAGCTGGGCTAAGTGGGGTAGGAACACATTTTTAAAAACTTTGTACACGTCCAACTCATGTTGGAAGCGACTTATGCTAAGCATTTGGCTTCGCGTTTCCAGACAAGGACGCACTGTTCCCAAGCTCGTTTCCTCGTGGCATACGTACATCCCAGCTGCTTGGCATGCCACTTTTGTTGCATCTCCTTCTCCGCAACCACAAGCTCCCACCATACGGCCATTGGAGAAAACTGACACATATGCAGCTGCTCTCATTTCTATCAGCAAACTGTTACCATGCGACATGACGCACTCACCAATTGTCTCAAAGTGCCAAAGGAAAGGATAGTGGTAAGGTTGACAATCGTTCCCTCACTACATGGCCGCATCTGTGGCCTAATGGGCAGAGCATGCGGCTATCGTACTCAGAAATTCTGGTTCAGATACGAGTGCCAGACACATTTTCTGTTTTTGAGAGGGCCTCAAATGAGGCGAGACGAGAGCCTGCCTCGAGCAAAGTGCCTGGCAAGAGTCAAAGAATGGGTCGAGTTAATACAGCAGAAAGGCAGCATTTAATAAACCAGAAGACCGGAGGAGGGCAGCTGGCCACAATGAAGAGGGAGGCTACAGCAAATTAAAAGTGAATACCATTGACCAATTCTTGCTTGCCTAACTCCCCTTCTGCTTTTTCAATGTGCCCAAGTACCCGAAGCATCCAAAAAGCCAAAGCAGTATGTTGCAGATACTTGTTAAGGTGTTGCGTTAGCCTTGCTATCATCGTGTGCATGTTGTGTTCTGTACTCGTGCACCAGGGATGGTGACACTACATCAAACATGAAGACCTGCCAACCAGAAAATTTTAGAAATACTAACTTCGAAGCAAAAAATACTAAAAATTTGGGCAAGATACTAAAGATTACATAAGATTTATAAAATAATCTGCAGGCTTTGTTCTGTAGAGATGCTGTGAACGGGCAGCACTCTTTACAGTCTCAGCTAAAGTGATCTGTGCCATAGACAAAAGACACTATTCATGAAATATTCATGTACTGATAGCCAAACATTCAGTTGCCATTATACAATGGCTTCACAGAGTGTGTGGTGGTGCTGCAGGTATGTCCCAACAATTGAGTAGGTAAAAAATATCAGTCTCTGAAAATTTGCCAGTGACTGCAGTTGTATCTTTTAAAGATAACTTTTGCCCTAAGCACGATACAAACAAACAATAGTAATATTATTGGTGTCTATATGACAATCGCAAGCAAGCTGCAAAAATCGGGCATCAGTAAAGTCATAAAAGTGGGTAGGTATGCACATGCGTTAAGAAGCTAGTAATTGCAGTCGTAAATAGAAGTTAGTCTAGGTTCCAGACAAACTTCGATCTCGAACTACAGGCACTAATCAACGTCGACACCAGCTCCCCAGCACACATGATCCCAATGCTGCTGCAGTAGTGCACAAGCACAGAACATGATACACATACGGCAACATCAAAACTAGTGAACTGGTTCAGTGGGATCTTTGTGACACTGCCTTCCAAGCTTCAGGTAGTTAGTCAAGGACGAGGCAGGCAGAAAAAATGACATTCAAGAATGTATTTCAAGCATTTACCTTTAAAGGCCAACTGCAACAGTACATCACTTTGGCTAAATTAGCTATGGATGAGTAGTATATACTACTGAAGCAAACTTGGCAAAGCTGCGAGGCTGGTAATTGTCTAATTTTCTTATTATAAGTCTTTAAATAGCAACTAAGCACATGATGCATGCACCTGGTGGTTAGCTCATATGATGCAAGTCCAAGCCTGTTGCCACTGAGGTTTTTCAGCGTGCTGCAGGGAGCTACATCAACTTTGGAAGTCATGCTCAGGGGCCACGTGTTCTAGGTCATGCTTTGCTTTCGGTGAATGGTAATGGCAGTGTTTTTTTCCATTTAGGTATTATAAACAGCTATTTTTACAAGCTTCTTGCGATCCATCAACTCTTACTTCAAAATCAAAATTTTGCATGTATATATATTTACACTATCTGAAATTAGGCTTCTTACACAATCAACAATTTCATTGCAGTTGGCCTTTAACCTGCGCTATAAAGTCCTTTCTGAACACTGAACACTCCCTTCCTGAACACTGAAAGCTCTGATTCCTTCTGTCCTTCTCTCTCAGCCAAGTTCCTGCAGAACTTTAAGGGATGTGTACACAAGGCTTTCTATTTGACCTCCTCTTGTCTGGAGTCTTGATCATAAGAGAGAGAGTGTACAGTAGCAATATGTTAGCACATGCAGCAGTGTGAGAAAAACGAGAAAATTCTGCCCTTTACTACCCCCACTTGCCCAAAAGACCCTGTGCTGTGATCTTGATGTCTCACTGTCTCTAGCATACCAATAAATGTGTATTTTCTCAGAAAAATCCACTCAATGTAAAATAAGATGGGCTAAGCATTAGCACAAATTAGCTTTTTTTTTTTAATTATTTGGAAGCCTGCCTTTACGCACGTTCATTAATACAAACAAATATATTAAAAGAGCCAGCAATGCAGCCTGTGTTGGAGTCCTGAAGTGGCTGTATGACTAGGGCATTGGCAAGAATGCACAGTCCGACACCAGCGTCCATGACGAGCTATCACCAAGAACAGCCAGCAGCGCAGCCCTACAAGACTGTCAGAATGTGCTGCCAGACACCGGCATCGTTAGAGCTGGTGCAGTATGCAGGAACATGCGTCATATATAACGGAGAGTGCATATAGAAGTAAGAAGTTTGGATATAGTGAAGCATATGCAAAGGCACGGGTATAGCAAAGGAATTGCACCAGATATAGCAAAGTGTTCACCAAGTTTTGGGCACATTTTGGGCAGTGGCAAATCAGATCCCAAGCACTTCTGCAGGGCGTGAAAACTTCCTTACACAGTTGACTTCCCTTAACTATACCCTGACAGGACCAGTGAAAGAGAATGACCCATCCAGCGGGTTGAATTAATCAAGATGTAGAAAAACAGCAAAACACACCGCTGTTTGACTTGGCACTATTTTCCCGACTCTAACATGCCCCTGAATCTAGCGCGCGCCCGCTTTCTGTGTCGAAAGTAGAAAAATAAAGAAGAAATAACATTAAAGCTCCTAAACAAAGTAGAAATCTAATGCACATTCGATTTTTCAGCAAGAACAATGGGCAACAGTCTAATACGTGCAATGGCAGCCAGTTTTCTAAAGTCAGCTTTGCCACAATACATGTATGTTACGCAGTAGCTCACACGAACACAGCAAAGGTGGTTTAGGTATCTTGTCTGATTTCACCGGGCAGGCAATTTTCTATCCAATTTTGCTGAACAAAGAAAGAAGAACTGTTTGTGCTAGAATTGGATAAATACCATAATCAGACATTATGCGCTATAATTATTGCTGGAAAATCTTCCTAAGGCAGGCCAAAAATAGGAGTTTTCGACAGGAGATGATGTGTCTTCAATGTATTCACTGTCCCCTGAGCTCTGCCGAGACAGACGCTGCTACTAAAGCAGTCACTGCTGTGGTAACCATAGAGGTCAGGCGCGTGCGTGCTGACTGGTCAAATTCGAAGTGTCCAGCAAAGGCCAATTTTAGGATCAATATAATGACAGTTTGGGCACGTAGAAATGCCTGGGCGCTGGTCAGGACCTTTGGCCAGGATTGAATTAACTGAAAAAGCGAATCAACCAGAGTCAAAGTGATAAAAGTCTACTGTACAACTTCACGGCCTTTGGTGTTTGAGTTGCTCGAATTGGCGTACACCTGTGGACACATTTTTTTTACTGCATCTTTTGGGCCAGATTTCAAAAAGAAAGAAAGAGATAGAAGAAGACAACGAATAAAGAATATAGTCACTTGTGGCATTTTGTAAACAACGACGCAAGAGCAGCACCACCACTTTACAATTGTTACCTGAGAATCACGTATGAGGTGCACAGATAGGACTGCGTATAAAGGCATACCCCCTTGACTGCCAAGTTTTTCTTTACAAGTGCTACAAAGACCCTACCAGGTATTTTCACATGTTGGTTCTGTGAACATTTCATGCTACATAAAAACCTGTTTTTTCGACATCTGTTTTTTCAATTCATAATTTATCAAGTATTCATAAATCTCTTCGCCTGTAAAAGTGTGGACAGACCTTCCACACTGGTTCGCCATGGCTGCCCTGCTGTGACAGAGCAACAGAGCACCGAGGTATTTGCTTTACCTGCAGTCAAAAGTTTAGCTTACAAGTTTATTGTGTGTTTATATGATTTCTCCATAGATGGCACAACAGGCACTCAATGTTGTTTTTTGCACAAGTTGCTTCTGGAGAGGCAGTGAGTATGCTGAAAACACAAAACGAGTACACTTGGGATTGGCAACAGCTGCGCAAAGGTGGGTGCCCGAGTATCTTGGGAGAGGAAGTCAGAGCAATATTACGCAAACACTACTCTGAAGGCACTGCATGGTGTGGTGTCTGAGTAAAAGCAATTACTCCTACTAGTATTACTTGACGTACCGTCTACTTTCAACTTCATGCCTCCGAACACATTGGGTCCGACGAACTGCTTCTTCAGTTGGCCATCGCGATACACGAATATGGTCGGCAGGTTGTGGTCTGGGTAGTTTGGGATGCAATTGGACGACACACTCCTTAGGAACTTGGTCATCCTGAACTTTGGCGCCAGTTGGTTGAGATGCTGATTGATCAGTGTGCAGTATGGAATGCTGCACGAAAGGAAGGGTTCCAGTGAGAAGAGATGCAAGAAAAGACAAGGCAAGTGTTCATCACAGAAGCAACACAGCAGCTTTAAAAGCCCTTATAACTTTAGCAAACATATCCTTTTTTTTTGGTGGCCTTGGTACTGTTCAGTTGTACAGACATAATTTCCCCTCAGAGGAACTTCTGGCTATTTAGCTGAGATATGCATAATCAACAGCTGGTTTTCCGAGTTAGTATAGCATCTGAGAAAAGTCTTGAAGTAATTGAATGAGTGGTGACAGGTGTTGCCTGGCATTGTGGCAGGGCTCAAACATCTTAGAAAAATTATTCTTCCCAATCCCTGGACCGTTATGACAATAAGAGTTCTTTTTACACAGGGAACAGGCATGCAGCCTGGTGATAGCTTCAGTGCTTTCGGAACTTTTGGTGAAAGATGTGCATGTGTCACCGTATGAAATATGAAATAATTGAATCTTTCATTCTTTCTGCTTTCCTGCAGGAGTATGCATTTCAGCTGTGTTGAGAAATGTTCAGAGAGATGCAATCAGTATAACAAGCTACATCTCATCTGCCTTGACGGATAGATAAGCAAAAAAAAATTTATTTAGGCCCACTGAGAATCGAACTAAACCTTCCAAGTCTGCACTCCATGAGCCTGCGAACAAAGTGAGCTACCGATTCTCTGGTACCAGGAAAACAATTGGATGAAGCTAGTCATTTGGGTCTAAAAGGAAGCCTTTGCTGGCCGACGAAAATTTTAGCAACTGCTGTATCTGCACTATATAAAGTGCATTTTGTTTTCTTTAAGAAGTTACAGTATGTGAAAGCATCTGAAGTTTTATTTAGGACCATGATCCTTACATAAAGTAAGATTCTTTTTTTCTATCTTGTGCTCCAAAATTCAATAAGCTCTGCCACTAGGCAACTAAGCTTCGCAAGAAAGCCAACCTCTAATGAGTCTATAAATAGTCAGGATCTCAGTGCAATGATGAATAATAGAAGCAATGACAGAAAGGTAAGATGAGAACAACAGAAATTGCAGTAGGTGAGGTCCTCTTGGGACTTTTGGTTTACTGGCCTGATCCAATACAGCAATGCGCATCTGTGCAGGCTAACTATGCAATAGCAGCAGCCCCAGTGCATGCATTATGCATGATCCAGCCAGATGTTTTTGTGTAGCACGATGGACTATCCTTTACCACGATGTGTGCGAGTTGAGATTTCAATGCAATCATAGATGGTCTTATACTGGCATGCTGACAGGAAAGAGTCTCACCATGGCACTACACTGGAAAGCTTTATTCGATGTCCACAAGTACAGCTAGGTTACATCTCTTGAGTTCACAATTTAATCATGCTATTTCATATTATATATTTTGTTTTCAAAGACGTCAAACATGCCCGTGGCTTTATATGCGTTGCTGTTTTTATTTGTAAAGATAAGGAATTTACAGATGCTGCAAAAATGCGCAGTCTTTGCAAGGTGCACTCTCGTGACAACTATCAGAAGCATTGCACGCCGCATTTATAGAAATCTACTATGGCTTGTTTAAGTGACCCATGATGAGGTAGGAAGAATAGATTTGAAATGTTGGGTTTTATTAATAAGACTAGTTGGCTATGTTCATGTCATTATTCTACGTTCACCAAACGTGTGAGACATATAATATGAAGCGATGAAAAAAAAAAGCATGTGGATCCCACATGCTCTGGGAATCAGTTTAATGAAAGCTTTTGTTGGTGTCTACAAAAAACACTGTTCTTGTTTAGTGGCCATCTGCAAGTATAGAACACATAACCAAGTTGGGCATGTTTTCAACGGCAAATGTCTTGCTCAAGATAAGCCTGCTGCACTCACATATGTGGATCTGACATATAATGACGAAGAAATGATGCTGTGAAGATGATGGCATGATGACAATGCAACACTCAGGATGGCATCACGATGACACAATGATGATGACAACATGATAACGCCAATGAAATGATCACAATGGTACGACAATGGCTGTATGATGATTACGCAATGACAATGGTGGGATGACAACAGTGAGGTGATCATGACGGCACAATGGCAATGGGAGGACTATAATATGACAATGAGCTCGTCATGCCACCTGCATGACAATAAAGGGATGACAACGACTGCATGACGACAACTACATGACGATGCATTGACGATGATAGCATAACAACAGAATAATGAGAGCATGATTACGATGAATGATGATTACACAATGACATAATGATAATAGAGTGTTGACTATAGAATGATGGTAACTGCATGACAACAGCAGCATAATAACTAGAGACTGGAACTTTAGGCACAATGCCTATTTTTTCCCTTATGCTTTATCATGCCTATTTAACATATAACCACGAGATGTTGGTCTAGAAACATTTTAGTGGCACCTTTATTGTGTCTATAAACACCTACTTTGATGCTTGTACCTCTACTGGATTTTCAGAGCCTTAAAACATGTTTTTCCTTGTTTCGAACCTTATTTTGTTTATAATCTTATCACCCGCTGGGATCCTTTGCTGAAGGGTGCCCATTATTACCACAAAAGCTTTGCAGGCATAAAGGTTGTTATGGTCGACCCAGTTGTCATCTTCTGTGTTAGCTTTCTGTTCAATTTATACAAGGTTTGTGTGTTACTTTACAACAGTTTATATTACTGCGCAAAACAACAAAGACAATTTCTTTGTATCTATGTAACCCCACCTCCATGGTCTTTTTGACTGCAGTATTCTACAGATGTTGCAGATAGCCGAGCTGAAGGCCAGACTCGGACTGGCACTGATAACCAAACCCCTTACTACCAGCGCATGCGTCGTACCTTTCCCCCTTCTTCTTGCTTCTTCGCTCCCTCTTTTTTCCCTGGCCTATATATTCTCAAGCTGAGAATAAACGGACGCTTATTTGCTGAGCAACGCTGTCTCTTGTGGTTACTGCCAATGGCGTGGCCGCTGGCCACGAACGCAACAGTGGTAACGAGTACGGACCTCAAGCAAGAAGATTCTGGGCAGGACAGCGGCAACAATACGAGCCCGACTGCAGTCATGAGCCTCAAGCTAGCAGATTTCGATGAGGAGAAAGTGGCAAGCTTACCTTGTCAAAGTTGAAGCGTACTTTGAGGCAAACAGTATCACTGAAGATAAACAGAAAAGGGCCTTGCTCATAGCCTCCCTGGGCACAAAGACAGTCGCAGTGCTATGTGGGAAAGTAGCACCATTGAAGCCCAATTCCTTGAGCTACGAGGATGTAGTGAATATGCTAAACAACTACTACGATCCAACGCCCAACGAAATTTCAGGGAGTTATAAGTTTTTCAACCACAATCAAAATGAAGACGAGGAAGTTCAGGCCTTTATTGTGTCTATAAGACAAATAGCGCAAAGCTGCAATTTGTCGTCAATGTTGGATAGAATGACCAGAGACCGCATTGTATGTGGTGTCAGGTCAAAAAAGTTGCAAAAGCAGCTCCTGGCGAAGAAAGACCTTACATTAAAAGAAGCAGAGGCCCTCGCATTAGCTGCAGAAAGTACGGAATGTGACGCCCAAGGCATGATGGAAAACCCAGTAGAACCAAACGTGTACACGATAGCTCACCGCAACCAGTCTACTACAAGAAACCCGACGTTTTGCGTACAGAAACAGTGCCGGTATTATGGCAACTACGACCACAAGACCACAGCTTGTCACCTGAACAAGCCCCAATGTTTTCCTTGCGGGCAACAAAACAAGGTCACCCAGCAAAAATGTGGCCTCCAAAAGGCAGCGGTAACAGAGCTATGGCAGTAAAGGCGCAAAACATCGACGACCCCGAAGACAGCAATAGCAGCACATCACAGATTTGGTCCTTGAGCACAACGCAATCGCTTGTACCGCCCATTAAGATCTTTGCATGGAACGGTGTCAACGTAAAGATGAATATTGATACTGGTTCCCCAGTTTGTGTGATTTCAAAAACCATCTATGAAAAGCACTGGCAGCAATAAAATTGTCCTGCTACCACAAAACGCTGCCAGTACTTGGTGTGCTTCCTATGGAAGTTTTTTATCAGGCTGAGATAGTGAAGTGCAACTTGATGGTGTTGGACTGCAAAGGCCCTAACCTTTGTGGGCAAGATTTATTGCACAAACTGGATGACAAAGGAAGTACAGTATTGCACGTCATGACACAACTTGACCCAACAAGCGCGGCCCCACAAGCAGTCTCGCCAACTGCCTCGCCACTGCTACAGCAGCACGTAGACCTGTTCACAGACGGTACCGGAATCGTCCAAGGCTTGCCAGCATGGATACATCTTCGAAGTGGAGCAATTCCCAAATTTTGCAAGGCAAGAAAATTCCCTTTTGCACTTCATGAAAAAAATGTCACAGGAACTGGACAAGCTGGAAGCAGCTAATATAATATCCCCAGTACCCTACTCTGAGTGGGCTACACCCATTGTTCCGGTTTTGAAGAAGGATGGCTCAGTGTGCATTTGAGGAGATATTAAAGTTACACTGAACCCAATGTGCGAGATCGAACAGTATCCGCTGCCAGTCATTGACGACTCGATTGCTAACCTACCTGGAAGAGAGCAGTTCAGTATTTTAGACCTTCGGGATGCTTATAACCAAGTCACGTTGGACGAGGACTCCCGAGTGTTGACAGTGATGAACACTCACAAGAGACTTTTTTGTTACAATCAGTTACCTTCTGGCATCGTGTCAGCATCAGCCATATTTCAGCAAAAGATTGGATCTGTGCTGCTAGGGTTGATGGGGGTTCAAGCATATCTGGATAACGTGCTGATAGTGGGCATCAAGCTGCACGCCAACAAATGCCGCTTCAGTGAGCAAGTGGTACAGTATCTCGGTCGCCGCATTGATGCCGGCAGATTGCACCCAGTGGAAAAGAATATTGATGCAGTTACATTGGCACGTTCACCTCAAAACATCATGGAGTTGCAAGCTTTCCTGGGCATAATTACCTTCTACAACAAGTTTCTGTCGAACATGTCCCTGTTACTTGCACCCCTGTACAAGCTATTGGTAAAAAGCGCGAAGTGGTTATGGGGTGCAAAAGAAGAAGTAGCGTTTCAATGCGCCAAAAGCTCTTTGTGCACAGCACCTGTGCTGACTCGTTTCGATACGCAGCAAGAATTGCTGCCGGGATGTGACGCGTCACCACAGGGTATTGGCGCTGTACTTTTTCATCACAGAGACGGTGAAAATAGACCGACTGGATTTTGGCCTAGAGTACTGACTGTGACCGAAAGCAGGCACTAGCAGGTTGAGCATGAAGCT
The DNA here is from genome assembly GCF_023375885.2 of Dermacentor andersoni. NCBI lineage: Eukaryota > Metazoa > Arthropoda > Arachnida > Ixodida > Ixodidae > Dermacentor > Dermacentor andersoni. The sequence continues at coordinate 136,735,806 of NC_092815.1, forward strand.
TTAGCCTTGGTGTTTAGTCTTGGCAGAGAATTCACTTTGGTAACCGACCATTGGCCCCTGCTTGGCCTCCTGATACAGGATCGCCAAACACCTATAATGGTCACTGCATGGATACAAAGATGGGCTCTTCTGCTGGGAGCTACAAATACAAGCTGCTGTGTAGGCCTGGTAAAATGATGCTAATCTCAGATGCACTAAGCCAGTTACCTCAATAATTGCAGCAAACGGAAACCAAGCCTGAAGAAGTCGTGGAATTTGTCCTGGCCATCGACCAGTGGGACAAGCCTGCGATTTCTCTGAAAGAACTACAGATGCTGACAGCAGAGGACGAGGTGTTGTCCAGTGTCTGCAGGTATGTCCTTGAGGGTTGGCCTGCACCCACTTGCGTGGAAGGCCCAGAAATGAACCATTACTACAGAAACCGTCTAGAACTGTCTGTCGAGGAAGGAATGCTGCCATGGGGTCATCGAGTAGCGGACCCCAAAAGGGCACGCGGCAGACTCTTGAAGCTACTACATGAGGCCCACCAAGGTACCGCAACTATGAAGATGGTTGTCAGGTTGAAATCTAGTGGCCAGATATCGACCTAGACATCTATCAAGTTGCATCAGAATGTCAGAACTGTGTTCAGGCTTTGCCAATGCCCTCTGCATGAGAGCCAAGAAGCTGGCGCACTACTGAGGAGAGATGGTCACGACAGCACGTCGACTTCGCCGGACCAATTAAGGACAAAATGTTATTGATCGTTGTTGATGCACACAGCAAATGGATTGAAGCTATTGCCCTCTCCCATGCCACATCCAGTCACATGGTAGAGGCCTTGCGTATTTTGTTCAGTCAGTTTGGGATACCTCATACCATCGTTTCAGATAACAGCACGCCATTCACAAACTCAGAATTTTCCACATTCATGCAAAGAAACAGCACTGTGCATATTCAAACGCCACTCTACCACCCCCAAAGTAGCGGACTTGCAGAATGCGCGGTGAGGACGATAAAAAATGGCTGAAAGAAGATGCCTGGAGGAATCCGGTGCAGATATAGAAATGTGCTGCAACAGTCGGGGCTGTCCCCTTCAGAAGTACTTTTGGGGTACTGGCTTCGCACGAGGCATGATATGTCTTTACCACCCGCGAAACCGCTGTCCTAGAGCGCACGATCAGCAGACGACGATGATGTCTGGAGTTTCGCCCCTGGAGATGCTGTTTTCTTTAGCAGCTATGGCCTGGCTGACAAATTGACACCAGGCAAGGTGAAATTCACGACAGGAGCACGGCTGGTGACTGTTGAGACGGACGACGTCAGGTGGTTCGTCGTCATGTGGACCAAGTACACAAACATTACGTGGATGAAACGATTGCGCCAACGGCCAAAGCTGCTGAGCACTGATCTGGCCCAGACAAAGCCGTGCTCAAGTCGTAAGTTGCAGGTGGTGGAATAAACCTGGAGCCGGTGCTGCACCGGTCCACCCGTGAGAAGAAACCAGTGATGCCTTACGGCTACTATGGGAAGGAATGCTACAGATGCTGCATATAGCCAAGCTGAAAACCAGACTCGGATCTGGCACTGATAACCAAGGCCCTGACTACCGGCGCATGCGTCATACCTTTCCCCTTCCTCTTGCTTCTTCGCTCCTTCTCTCTTCCCTAGCCTATATATATTCTCAAGCTGAGAATAAACGGACGCTTATTTGCCAGGCGACGCTGTCTCCTGTGGTTACTGCCAACAGCATGACTGCTGGCCACGAACACAACACAGTATAGCCTAAGTAAATAAATAAACAAATAAATACCTTTGCAACAGATGGGAGCATTGTTGCGAAAAGGCTCAACCTGCTCTAAGCAACAATACACTTGAAGCTGATTTAGCTTACTTGTGCACTCACTTCATGTTTTTAGCCGACCTCATTGAGAAACATGAATGCTCCAGCATAACTTCAATCTAGAATGTGGAGCTCATTTTGGACGTTCAGAAAATGTTTGCCACTATCTCCAATGGACCCGTTGCTGATAGTTATTTCAAAACCTCAATCTGCCCCTATAAACAAAAAATTTGGGTTTTTGATACTGAAAGAACTGTCAAACACCAGTGAACATTCTAGAATTCCAGAGGGCATTGGATCCAAAGTACAAATATGTGCTTCTAACTTTGGTGGCGGTTGGGCATTCCTTTTCTGCAGACAAACCAATGCTCAGTGAAAAAAGGCACAACATAGAACCAGAAAATTTTGAAATGGTGCTTGTTTGTTACTTCTCCATGGTGTCTGGTCACACTACATTTCAGATAAATCTTATGCTACTTATGCTACTTTCCTTATTCCATTTCATCGTGGAAATAAAGTGAATTTCAGAAAGCAGCCGTTTAGTGGGTTGTGTAACTTAGAAAATTATAATTTGTCCTCACATGCGCAATGGAAGTTCCAATTAATTGAGCCTATACCTTAAGAGCACCCTTTGGTGCCTATTATACGCCTCAAATGACAGATTTAGTGTCTGTTAAAGATGCCTAAAACAGCATTGTTTAGTGCCAAAACATCCTGTCTCTAGTAATGACAATGAAAAATGACAACGCAATGATGATGACAGAGTGAGCACGGCAGTATTATGACAACAGTATGACAATGAAGGAATTCACAAAGGAACGAAGGCGTTGAAACAATGATGATGGAATGGCAATGACAGCGTCTACGTTACATAATTTGGAGTTCACACCTGCGTTTATGTGCATCCCTTGCCACCCCAGGCTGCCTCAGTTTGCACTATACCCAGTGCTTGTTTGCAATATGTCTGGTACCGGCCAATTGTAAAAGACAGCAGCCAAAAGGAAATGGCTGAAAAGTGAGGGAATGTGGAAAAGAAAGCTGCCCCTTAAAGTGAGCTGTCCTGCCACGTGCTTCACAATTCAGGATAAAGTACATGCTTTAAAACACCTGCTGTTCACAGTCGTGCATCAATTACTTTCTATAACTATACGATCCAACAGACAATGAAGCCAAGAACAGCATAGGGGAAATTAGCTGTAGTTGAAATTTAAATGTAGAAAATAATAAAGAAAGGGAAATGAAAGTGGACGAAAAGACAATGCGTCGCTGGTGGCAGCCAAACCCACAACCTCCACGTTACATGTGCGTTGCACTACCAATTGCGCTACGGTGATGGCTATCAAACCGTCTACTAACTTGGGTATTTATGTTTACTAGATCTATCCCTAGGAGTGCTAGCCAGCGCCACTCAGAGCCAAGGTGAGCAGATGTGAAACATCCTTTTTTGAAGCATAACTGCGAGTCGGCCTAGTTGGAACAGATTCATTATTACAAAACTTTTTGTGCGCAAACAAACAGGGACAAAGAATGTGTTGCTCCTCTTCTTTGTGCCTGTTTGCTTGCGCACAAAAAGTTTTGTAATAATGAATCCTTTCATGCCCGATGGTGTCACCTAACACGTGATCTTAGGAGAGTGGGCACTTGGCTAACAACCCCTCGCATGCTACCTGATGACATCAACAGTGACGGAAGTTGCACTTGGTCTTTTAGAGCAGTTTTGGTAGCAAGAAAAATGGCAGTTTGAAGCAGAAACATATATGCTTTGAGCAGAAGATTTTGCTGTTTGGAGTAAGAATGTTTCCGAGTAGTAACCTACTGCTCTGGTGCAAAGAGGAAACTCTGTATAAGTCGATATTTCTTGACACGCATTGGATATGTGTTATACTAAGATGTATTCTTTCTTCAACTTGCTGTTCCATTTTACTGTTATTTTCTAAGAAGATCAACATAAGCACAAGCTTAATCATAATTGACAGTTAATTCTGCATTTCAACAAAAAGTTACCCCACCACCCGCCCCAAGCTGTCCTTGACTTCGTTAGTCATATTATCTGGTAAACATTTTATCTCTTAGAGCACTTAATCCACTAAAACAAGTTAAACTACCTCCAGGGCTATGCACAAATATGCACACCTGCCAGATTCTTTATTAATATGGTGCGAGCGCTGTATCCTGGTAGATTAATAATAGTGCATAAGGATAAGCTCATGTGCTTAAACATGCCAGCTACAGCGCATGGTCTTCTAGGCTGTTTCAAGCAAGCCACTGGCACACCATCTGTTCAACACTCACGCAATGTCAACAGAGAATTCGGTGGCTCTACTATATCGACATTATACATCACTACAATTGAAATTACCAGCTGAGCTAGTTGGCAGTTGATCAGAAACGCGACTAAGCAGCACAAACCCAGATGGAACAGAAACGATGTTACTATTTTAATGGTACTCGGAGGTATAGGTTTAATAGTGTCTGTGTTGTGCGACTTGTGTGTCTGTGATACTTGACTACTTCCTTTGTCCCTTTTTCAAACTTTTTGTCCATGCCGGGGCTGCCTAGTCGTAATAAAATGTGTCTTAAACATTTGTCGATATACCACTAAGCGACTGTGAGCGAGGCGTGTCATGCAGCTGTGGCCTCATAATCGTGCATCACCATAATTGGATTATTATTATTGCGATAGCCAATATATGGACACTCCATGTTATGTCCCAAGCATGATGAGATGGCGGCCGCACGCCGTATACATGCTATAGATGCAACGGAAAGCGTGCGAGGGTAAGTGGTTAAGGATGGTTGCCTGATGCGTGGCGCCTTCTCGCGTGCACAATACATTCCAAATTCAGAACATGCAGGTGCATTTCGGCACAGGCCTGGCACAATATATGAGATAAATGACAATTTGTCGCACCATGTAGCAGGATTTCCTTCACAGCACATTGTGGCGCAATTGGCCGAGCACTTCCATCACTGCATCAAGACTGCCAGATTCGAGACCCTTGCAATGAATAAAACAGAGAAGATGGAGAACCAAGGGTATCAATTTTGTTAATCATGGCCATATAAAGCCAACAGACGATGAAGTGGAGGAAAGCATCGAGGAAATTAGCCGTAGTTGAAATTGAAATGTAGAAAAGAATAAAGAAGGGAGAATGAAAGTGGATGAAAAAGATAATGTGTTATCCGTTGGGAACTGAACCTTTCTATGCATTACAACAATGGCAAGCTCTGCCTAGCAGTAATGCCAAGCACAGATTTTAGACTTTTCTGGAAACCACAACCCCCAGCACCAGTTTCTTTTAAAGCTGCGTTAATGTTAAATAAAGCTCTCATTTTATCCACTTGAGTATTTATGATGTGGTTAATTCAAAACTAAAAGATAGGCCTGTGCAAGTAACCTTAGGTAGCAGCCAATTGCCCTTGATGTTGTACCGTTTCAACACTATGGAAGACACAATCATTACATGAGTGTACATGTGTATGTTCTTGAGTGAAGGTAAGATTGCTCCAGATACAATGACAACTAATTTCAATGTAACACATGGGTTTTTAACTTGAATAACTAGGGCAGTCCACAACAGCATCTAATGATACATATGACTAATCACTTTCGAGCAATTCAGAGAACTCTAGTTGCATGCTTTACATTGAGCTGGTCAAAATGAAGCACTCAAAGCCCATTTGGCTTGACATGATAGTTCTGCGGAAACCCGCAAGGTGGAGAGGAGTAATTATTAAATGGAAAATGAGACATCCACCCAAACTTAGCTAAGTGCTAAAAAGGAAGCCCACATGGGTTCCTCGAAAGGAAAGCTTTGCAGTTGATGAAAAATTTGTCCTGGTCTGGGACTCGAACTCGGGACCACCGCATTCTGGAACAACTGCTCTACCATCTGAGCTAACCAGGCGGCTAGCAGATGGCCGGTGAAGTCGAATTTATCAAGAACTCGGAAGCAAAGGCAAGAGTTTGAGGTAATAGTTCTGCGGAAACCCGCAAGGTGGAGAGAAGTAATTATTAAAGAGAAAATGAGACATCCACCCAAATGTAGCTAAGTGCTACAAAGGAAACCCACACGGGTTCCTCGAAAAGAAAGCTTCGCAATTGAAGAAGAATTCGTCCTGCTTCACACCCAAGCAGAGAATGTGTTCAGCACAGCCCATGTAACACACTCTGCTACGAAAACAAGAAATTTCAACAGCTCTGTTTATGCTGAGACTATTCCACAGCATTTGATCACAATTCATGGACACAAAAGACACTTGAGCGTGCAGACATACAATTGATAGCCCCCAAGAGAAGCTTTAGTAATGACAGCATTGTGCATCATGGAGGAGATAGCACAATTCGAGAACATTAAGGGGTCCTGAACCACCCCTCAGGCTTGATGAAAAAACCTAGTCCGTGGATAGCATATGCAGCTGTGAACTTCTCAGCCAAGTTTTGCAGTCGTGAGCGGCGCGTTGAGCTCGCAAGCATAACGCGAAATCACCTTTCTCTTAAACACTCTCTTTTCAACAGAAGCCTGTTCCTCACTCTTTCCTGGATGCTTTTCGTAATATATCAGATTCTCATATGTGGCTGCTATTGGCCAATAGCTGATGTCAATCAAGAAGGGTGTTTGGATCAGTGCACTTGTTCGTACTATTACTGTGTATATTTATTGATGAAGTTTAATAAACAGGCTGAAATAAGCGCCAATGTACTTTTGAATTTCAGTGATAATTATGCACTGCCAGAAGAAGCCGACTGTTGTCTACTCACGCTCAACCACTGCTGCCCGCGTAGTTTTGAACGTTCAACTAGCACCGAACCGTGCGGAACTTAAGGTCCAACCATACCCATGTTGCCGGCGCGCTGACTCCTGGCCACTCCTGGTTAGATGCTGGGCAGACTTATTGACAGTGCTTCAAAAATGCACAAGTTCGATGTAGCACTAGCCGTCAGTCAAACTGGGGAAGGATGAAGCCAGTCTGCACCACGTAGCACGGTCAGACTGGAGCATATGAGTGCAAGCATGCAATGAAGCCCTGTCCTGCACAAAGCAAACACTGCGTATACACACTACAGTTGCTTGCAGCTGCAGTCTGCTACGTAGCGTAGATACCGCAGCCCCCGCGGTTGCCATAACGAGTCCATTGGGCAAGCATACTGTGACTCGCAGAAGACAAGCACGTTTGGCTTATGTTTGGCACATTGTAGGTGCCAAAATCGGAAGTAGTGGCACCTACGTTAACATCCAAAATCAAATTTGAACTGCATGCCATGGTGACGTTCAGTAGGCGGAGTGTTGCGGGCATGCCCCGCTCCGTGGTAGTCTTGGCAGTGCAAGGCATTGAAGAAGGAGCGGAAGCATCGCAAAGCACGTGTTTGACTGCCAATAACGCAGCTTCTGCTAAATGCACTGAAGTACTCTTTGCGGAAAAGTATTTATGAAATAGTTTATTTTAATTTCTAATGCCTCTCTCCACTTCAATAAAAAGTGGTTCAGTACCCCTTTAAGCAGTCAACTGACTCATGATTATAAGTCACAAATTAAGGCCATTAATTTTCCTTTTTGATGCAAATAGCATAAATACTATCTTTAAAAGTATAATTAAGCAATGATAACACTTCTCAGTGTTTTTGCTCCTAGTGAAGGCATAATTAGTACCACCATTTAAAAATGCAGCCAACAGTCACAGTGTTTCATGCACTGTCATAATAAGCATGGAAGGTGGCAGGCATTTTAGTAAGTTGCAAGAAAGGTAGCCAAGTCCTTTGAGCAAAACTGTATGCACCATGCTGCATCTAAAAGAACAAGGTTCGGCTTTAAAGTTTTCATGACGGCATTGTCTGGCCACTGCAAAAGTTCATTTACTGTGTTAGGAAAGTGTTGAATGGTGTCTTTAATGTTATGAGTGACCTGAAATGTATTTCATGGCTATTTTCTGGCGCACCATGTGTAAAACAGCATTTTTCAAGGCACACATTTGCAACATATGGCACACACACTTAAACACATTACAGGACGAATAAGACATTACTGAATCTAATACATTCTCACTGCCACATTAGGTGCAGCCTGAAGGTAAGTAAACTTTTTGAGAACAGTGTAAAAGCTTATTCAAAATAAGCTGCCACCAACAAAAGAAGAAGACATAGCTCAGAAACTCAGACAAGGGACAAGAATAACTGTGTGTGGGTAGCATACCGCTAACACCTAATACCGTCGAATGCATCTACAGGGAATGCCTCAATGACAAAATGACCTGCATAACGAAGGATTTGTACGTCCCGGCTGAACTCCTATTTTCATATGTATTGTGAACGCTTCTAGAGCGGAGACCAGTACAACGAATTTGCCTGTAGAAAGAAGAAATTTAGATGTCTCCAACGGTTGGTTCCCTGATGTCCCCATCCTCGACAGCATACTGTGTGAGCTTCACGATGAACGCACATAATGGCGTTGCCACTACTCTTCATAGCTGCCACTGTGTTGCAGTGTGAATAGGAAGCGCCAGTTGACACAACAAAGAGTGCAGAGAAAAGTACACTGCCGTATTGATCTGCTCAGAACTGATGACCGATGTTACTGTCGAAGCCATCCAGGACGGGAAGAAAGCAAATGCTGATGAAGACAGCAGTAAAGCGCCTGCAGATGAATGGAGTCAATGGCAGCATTCAACATTCTGCAGCTGTACCTTGTGTCACTCTGGGTTTCACTGTGAACCATGCAATTAAGCTCAACACCATCAGGTTGGCTGTAGTTACACACTCCAGAGTATAAAATGTACAGAAGAAAATTTGCAAATTTTTTCAATAAGCATCTCTAGAATTCATAATTTTTTTTTTGCTGAATGTGCTAGCCTACTCTGTTGGGAGTGGTATGATGCACGGTCACTACAACGAAGTAATCCGTATAACAAAGGATTTTGAAGGTCCCAAGTGCTTCACTGAAAGTGAAGCGCTTGGGGCCTTCATATTCTTATACTGTGTGTGCAAAGCACTTACCCAGGTTTGTAGAGATGGAGAACGACCCAAACTCCTTCGCCAGCCTTGTTCACCTGTTCCACATAGTCGTCTGCAGAGATGTCCCGAACGTCACCATATCGAGACTTTTGCATTGTAGCCTGTATCTCCGCAAGACGCTTCTGCCTGGAAGAGAGTGAAACATATATTTCTGATGAGGAAGTTGTGTGAATTAATTAAAAATGCACTATGCATAACATTACAGTGGCCTGATTAAGAAAATGTCAGGCTTTCATAATGTGAAGGCATACCTTTTGCCTGAGTAAAATGCACAAGTACGTATATGTGAGCACTTGCTTGTAATTATTTTATCTTTACAGTCCATTAGAATTGGCCGTGAGTATTTGCTATGTCAGCAAATGGCAATCACCCACCATGGTGACTCAATGGCTTTAGCATTATGCTGCTGAGCATGAGATCATAGGATACATTCCTGGCCATCACGGCTGCACTTCCAACGAAAGTGGAATGCGGAAATGCCTGCATACCAAGCAGCGAGTGCTAATGACAAAAGGTAGGCAAAATTAAGGTGGGGTTTTCTGCTACAATGTCTATTATAGCCCCTGTGTTCCTCAGGGACGTTAAACTGCCTAACTCAATCAATCAGAAAATGACTGTAATCAGAAATGACGTTGAAAATTACTTTAACCAATTTGCTGCCCAATGCGGCACATCACTGGGCACATCTGCCGTGGCAATATTACTGAAGCTGGCAAATCGCAGGGCAGCCGCATATTGTGTTTCTCGAAGCTTAGTGATATATGTTTGAATATCATTAGATAGGTTACTATTAGATGGCAATAGTTACCTGTGTTGCTTGAAAGCACTTTTGTATGTTTTTGGTTGTTTTTTCATCATTTAGAGTGGCCGAAGATATGGCAGCATCTGGTGGCCGGCGGGCTCTCTCTGACTAAAGGTGGTTGAGCACAGGTAAACACGACGATAAAATAAGTCACATTGAACGCACAGTGCCTGCGCATTCAATGTGCCTTCTTCTGTCCTCGTGTTTCCCTGTGCTCAACCACCTTAAGTCAAGATCTATGAACAAGCCCACATCACCACCCTCGTCGGCTCTTTCCAAGCATGAAATACTGGATTTTCGCTTCAATAGTGACAGCGATTACAAGCCTTGCGATGACAGTATTTTCTCTTAGCCTTCTTCTGAAGAAGAAAGTGAATCTGATGGTAGGTGTGACTCGGATTCACCAGATGAAGACGGCACATGCCCGAGTGTTTTAAAATTTTTCACACAATAAGATGCCTGTGACATCAAAAACTACACAGAGTAAAATCTGAATGAGTCCCACATGTAAATAAATTAACCTTTCATAATTTTCCCACCAAATATTTCACCTAGGTGCTCACAGCACTAAGAAAGATGAGCGTATAGCATACTGCTGCTTTTGATAAAAAACACTGTACATAAGGCCCACGTGTCCACATGCTGCAGGTGGCAGCAAATGGGCTAAGTAGTGGTCTACTGAATATTGAACCCTTCATTTCCCTTTCTCTTGTTCATTGCACAGCGAGAGTCTCAACTTTGGCAGCATTGATGCCTTCAGGTAGCATACAAGTGTTTATGGGCCAGTTCGTATGCTCTTAGTTCTCACACTATGTGACGCCCGTGGTTACAAGAACATTCTACTTCAGATGTCATGCGCATGGATGACGCTGGGTAACCTTTACAGGGTCAGATCATTTACCCATGCATAAGTACCCAAGAAAGTGGCAGATAACAGCTGTTGCTTTAACTCAATTTGTGGGTCACCTCATACATGAGGCAGAAAATGCGGGTTTGGCTCCCACCAGCAGCAAGTTGTTTTTTCGTCCACTTTCATTTTCCTGTATCTTACCATTTCCACATTTTAATTAAAGCAACAAGTAATTTCCCCTATGCATTGGTTTCATTGTCTGTCAGCTTTATGTGGCTGTATGTACCAAAAATGTAACCGCTCGATTCTCCTTCTCGCTAAAGTAGGGGCACTTGCTTGATCAGTATGTTGCAGTATGTATAAAAGTACACTCTAGCTTGCTATTAAGGATGTGCCAAGAGTTTTGATACTAAAGAATAAAGAAGAGATCACCCTTGTCATTTTTTGTGACAGATTCAATAAGCTTCTCAAATAAGTGAAAAAATAAAGTGCGTGCTTCCTTGCAAACTGTAACGGCAAAAGCAGTGAACCAGGATGTTTTGACCACTCAATGCTATCACAGGAGCACATTTAGCGCTCTACCATTGCTGCTAGTGCTCTGCAACTGAAAATGTTACATCAAGTTACACCAACACAGGGACGATCTAGCTTTAAAGGGCTCCTCACCAGGTGTGGCCATTTTGAGCTGACAAGCGCCGTCCATACAATACACACTAATGATCCTGTCTTCTAAGCATTACATTGCTATGCGGCACAGAAAGAGCTGAAATTTCAAACCAAACGCTGTTTGCCGTTCTCCTCGCGGGCGCCACACTCCCAGCTGGAAAGTCTATGCCTATCGCACAAGCGCGCCTACGTACATGGCAGTGCTGTCACGTCACTCAGTGGCATGTGATTTGGACAATTATTCAAGGCAACATCTGTTATTTGTGCAATACATTGCTTCAATAGATGAAATAAAGTTTAGAGATATAACAAAACACACAAACCGAATGTCTGCATGTTTTTGTTTTACTTTGCCCCGCGGCAAGAGAGATGTACTTCTGTTTCATCTGCTTGTTCCCATGTCATGTAGTCATGCGCGATCATGCTCTGTGATCTGCTTGTGTCTACCTCAGTATTCATGTAGCACTGACTTATACCGCTAGTCAGAAGTTTGCGTGGACAGCGCGCACAATCGAGCACTGCGCGAAATGAGTGAAACACAACAGCTCACACACGACGCCGTCAGCGGAAGTGTGCTGCGCAGCAAAAAAGCAATGGAAAAAGAATGAAGGCGGGGCCTGTGACGTATACATCATGCGATCCTCGAGGTTCGGCATGGGAGAACGCAGGGAAGGAATTTCGCTTGAGGAGGCTAGACGGTGCAAGTGGAGAGAGTGTTTCTCTTGGAGGTGGCCTCACCTCCTGAAATAATGGGTTTGCGGCACTGAAATATTTCTATCTCGGCTGTTAGTGAACCAATTTGAAGAATTTTTACGGCAGAACACTTCCTAGAAGGCGTGTAACAACTTCCAGCATATAACCGAAATTTGCTATGTGGCCTGGTGAGAGGCCCTTTAACTTACAGCAGAAATGTATAAAATTGCAAATATTGTGCACGTACATTATGTTACAGCATCTAACATGCTGTAACATAATACTACTGTTCATAATACATGCTGTTCATAATACATGTTGTTCCAACAAGCACAATATGGAAAGCCTGTTGGCAGCTGCTGGCAACAATGTCAAGATGCTTCCCATGAAACCACAGTCTTGCTGTAAGGTCCAGGCTTATGGCTTCAGTTTACACATTTCTAAGCACGGCTTATGAGCTCTGAATACAGCATTGTTCGAAAGAAAAATAAATAATTTTCTAGCAAAAGAAGCGATAGATGCACATTTGATGACTGAAGGTGAGGGAGCAAATTAACCTCTTTAATGAGGATTTGTTTGCTCAATAACGACTACCCTTGGCGGCGTGCATTTTTTGAAATTTTGTTTCAAGCAAAAAAAAAAAGCTTTTTTTACAAGGATTGATATGCAACCAATAATTATAGTTATTTAACAATGCATTTTGTTCCTTTTCACTTAAGAAGCTTGTGTGAGAAATTTGAAGTACAGCGCAGCACACAAGGCAATAAGTATCACAGTTCATCCCAGAACTTTCTTGAAGAACAAACCAAGTTCTTGTGGCTTCAGTGCCATGCCATTCTTTGGAATTCACGTGACTGGCTCCTCCAAGTCGTTCTTGTCTACTCTGTAGCTACTTTCGCTGTGAAAGTCACTGTCGAGCTCCATTACGTATTCGTTGTCAGCCGTCACTCAGCTCCAGCAACACCAAAATTTTGCTGTCTGTCAAAGCTTTCTGCCTCTTCGCAGAGTCTGTGTTTTGAAGTCTGGCACAATTCACACCAAAATCAAGTTCGCAAACACAGAAAGTTGTGGGTCTACAGACGCGCTCCCTACCTACGCGCTCCCTTCAACTTTGATGGCTACAAAAGCAAAGTGGCGCCATCTGGAAAACAAACATTTCACCACCACTCACAACTTCTTTTTTACACATGGTAGCCCGTATTCTGCTTGAATAGAAATATGCTTCTTTTGAATAACACTTTTCAATGCAGTAAGAGAGTCGTGCATCTGTAGAGGCACTCCCCAGTTAAGGACTTAATAACATGAAATGTTTAAGACAAATTAAGCAGCCAGTTCTAATTTTGCTAGCATTGTTTGCACTTCCATCTCTATTTTTCTACCATGGGCAGCCTTAAAGATCAGGCCATTCATGCATATGATGGCCCTCAACTAAAAGGAGTAAGCATTTTGAAAGTCCACATAGATGTATTGGTGCCAAGGGTAACCACAAATGAAAAGGCAGAATGAGTGAGAAATGGTTGCTACCATATAGAGGAGCAAAACACTTGCATGCTCTTAAGCTGTCTCCTTTTTCTATACACATGTTCAGAAACACACATTATACGGGTGGCTTCCTGGGCGCTCAAACACCTAAAAATCAACAGCTCAGTCTTAAGCATATTTCATAATGCCCACAGATGCAATTGTCTGCAGCCTCTACAGCATGTTACAAGAGCACTAAATGCTCCAAAGGTTAGGTCAGGACATGATACCTGTATTCCAGAAGCACTCTCTCATCTTCTTCATCCTCAAGTTCTTCAAGTTCTTCCAGGGTCATGTCTTCCATTGCCTTTTCGGCACCTGCATACAGCAAAGTCAATGAGAAACCAGAAGTGTGAGATTTTGGTGAGAACCTTTAAAAGTGAAAAGTTTCAAGTAGATAAGAAATTATACGAGGAATAATACTTCAAAAATGTTGAATTAATTTGGATAAGCTGCAAATGCAGCATGCAACTCCCTGTTGCCAAATGTGCACTCTTATTACCTGTAACTACTCAGTCAAATGTAACGGATATGCTGGCACTCACTTTTTCTTTAGCAGCTTGTGAAATGTTGAACAGGAGTAATAATTTACAACAATTCCACTCTTACTTCGGCATTCCTTCCTTCCGAAAAAATAACTTTGGAATGTTTTAGGTAGTAGGTAACTATCAAAATATAAGACAACAACGAAAAACGCCGTGAGGAACAAGCTGATTAAGATTATTTGGTGTATTATTGCACTGATAAGGTGACACATGAAGCATGAAATGAATGCAGGCCTTCCACCTTTCTCGTCTTTACGTGACAGTGTCTCTGTGTGTAGCTATGATATCTGTGTGTGCCTTCTTATCACAGCGTTCCCTTAGCAGCGCAAGCATACACCATACACTCATGCTGTACCCCCCAGCCCTGTCAAAGTACTTCTGAGAGCTCAGGAAGGCGCCACTTCATGGTACTTCAAGAACCACCAAGCTGCTCAACAACTGTGTGCCACCACTGCTGTTAGCATTCACTCCCATGTACAGCTAGACTTTCACCATTGAGTTTTTCTCTAACTGTTGATTCTACGATGTTCACTATTTCGTCCTCAGTAAAAGCCTTCTCCGCTTCTTCCTTGGGCGGCAGGATCCCCTTTTGCCTAAGAACGTCGTTCCACTGCGTGTCTTCATTGGGGTTCTGTAAAAAGAAGTGAAACAGAAGACTGTTTAACTACAGGGTATATCAAATCATTCTCCTCGTCGAAGTGAGAAACGCGCGAACGGTATTTGTACACAACACAGGTGAAGCATATCGACCCAGATAGTTTCTCTGTCTCTCTCTCTCTCTCTTTTCCTACGCGGAGCACACTTTTTTGAGGAGCCGGACTCTGTTTACTTAGTGTCAGATCGCGACCATAGAGGAGATAGTTTCCACGACACACAACAAGAGGAAACAAGATAGTGAGGCGATCGTGAGATTATCGCTTTTCTGGTTTCAGCTTCGTGATACGTTGCAAGGAGCCCAATAATGAGTAAGCCGCGAAAATCGCTGGTCGACTTATAAAGAGACTGCTTCGCAAGCGATTCCAAAGAGGTAATAAGCACAGAAATTAGTGACCTCTCCGATCACATGCGTCCGCAAACCTGTGTCAGCAGCGGACACGCACATGACGCTCCCAAGACAACTCCCAATTTGGACATGCAACGAGTAGCCGACAGGGCAGTAGCAAGCGCTATTTGAGAAACTTTTTGCAGTCATACCGCCATGGTAAAAACTCGACGCAGGTGTAGCTGAAGTAGTTCCCTTCTCTTTCACAAGCAAAAGGCAAGGAGTTAGCGTCGAGGATCACTGCTGGCCCGAAACTTCACTGTGAACCTGTGAACCGTGGATCAGCACGCGGAACCGTAACTAGTCCGGTATGAGTCCGGTCCAGTCACACCTCATCGACATCACTAGTATGTGTCATCGTCGACGTAACTCGAATAAAAAACCTCTTATTTGTCAACTTACCTTTGACAAAATATTAATAATTTGTTTACTCTTCATTGTAGTAAACTAAAAAAACAATTATGACAATTTTTGAGAAAAAAAAGTGGCGCTGCTGCTGCGAGCGATGAGAAGCAGAGAGAAGCAGACGCTCGCGGCAGCTCACGACGCGAAAATCCTGCTATAGCCACCGCACCTGCGCTGTATTTGTAGTTCACTAACACTAGGCTTGCTAGCGAGTCGCGACATGTATTGAAGTTAGGCGTTCTCTTCCCAGTGCCGACTTTTTACGTATACCTTCTTTTAAATTTTAAATGTTATTCTTACTCAAAAAGATTGTTCAGGTTTAGGCTGCAAAACATTCTATGTCAAGACTTATTATTGCTCGGTTAAACTATTTCTAAAGACATAGTTCTCAAGATGTAAAACATTATAACAGAAGAAAGCCTGCTAGTACCATCGACACAGTAGTTCAGGAGGACACGCTCACCTATGCAACCTTAAAAGCCCACCAAGCATTCAACCTCATAAAATTCACACACGAGGTTGAATTACTTACCTCACATAATTGCCGCCACTGATCCTTCACTCTGTTAATGCGACGCCAGGCTTTGTTTTGTGTATGTCGTGAAAGACAAATATCTAAAATAGTTTGCGTGCTGATACCTTCTCACTTTTCAATTCTAACCGCTGTATATATAACAGCCGCTAGCGTTTGTTTCCACCCTTTCTAAACTAGATATTCGCGTTCAATAACCCCAAAACTGTAGAATGCCGCAGGGAACTCATTTTTTTCGAAAAGTGTTTCAGCTTCCCTTTAATTCAGTGCACCGTGGTTCAGTGTCAGTTAGTCGAGAAGTTGCAGAAACTCCTCGTTCGTGACGTCCTGAGCGTCCACTCGGTACCAGTAATTTATCAATAAATAATGATTATATTGCATTCCGAAGGCACAAAAGGCGTTTTGCAAACTGTTTTGTTTTCTGAACTAAATCGGGCCAAACACACCAATATATTTGGCGCTAAATTAAACAGGAGGAACTGCCCTTCAGTTTGTCGCTTTGCTAATAACCGACCCTTCTCCGACGGGCAAATGCGAATTGAGTCTCGAAGAAAATGAAAAGTGAAAAGGGTTTCACCAGAATAAATCAAATTAGCGTTGCTCTTCAGCGTACCTTTGAACTTTGTTCGGCTGACTTGCAACATTTATACAGGTCAAAATGTGGTCAATTCGGCGAGTCTATAGCCTACCAAGACTCCTTGTAGAATATATTGTACATTGCATTCAATCTCTTTTTTTAATTTCACTCGGAATGGACTACACAAAATATTCATCCTGCATATGAAATACTATGCATGTGGAACCATACGAAAGTGGTTTGCTCGTGTACTTGAAATCCACTCTCAACAATCTTGTCTCTAAATTGATCTAATCTTTCGTGTTGTCACAGATGGCGGAAAGCAATCTCAAAGTGTGTATCGAATTCTTTGAGACTGCTTGAAAATCCAGGATGCAGCAGGAACATGGCAGTGTACTACACGTAGTTCCATCTTCACCTCCTCGTTTAGGCAATGAAACCCAGTTTTTCCCATAGCAAACATGAGGAATGTGGATTCTTCTTCCACGTACATGGAGGTGCAGCTTTTGGCATCTAACCGTGATTCTTAAATAATTTTTTTAATGAAAGTGAAAGTGAAAGTTTATTTCTTTTCAACGGAAAGATGGCGCCAATACAAAAGGTAAGAGCCTGACAAGGTATGTTCGTAACATACCAGCCAGATACAATAAAAAGCAGCATGAATAGCGATTATGTGCCATAGCTGTCTTCGGGTCCCCAGGATATGTCTTCGCAATTAACCCTTGAAGCATATAGGCACTGATGGATGGGAGGGGGGGAGGAGGGTTGCCTCGTGGCAAACCACCAGCATTGGATGGGGGCCCCCTTTCATCCTTAGCTCAGGCTGCCAGGTAATGGCGGGGCTGTGGCCTTTTTTTGGACCCGTCAAGAGTCGGTGTCCACACTGCGTGGACGTCTGGATATCGCTGATGGATGAAAAAGTTACCTGCAGAAGAGAAAGCACACAGAATACATTTCAGGCTCTTCCTCCGCTACTAAAACAACTAACCAAGGGGTGCCTCAAAGCTCATATTACTTGGTCCATTACTTTTTTTTTTTTACTTTACATCAATAACCTTCCTGACAGTATAAACGTGGTTCAATGCGTGTTATATGTTGACGATAAGGCTATGTCCTTTGCTTATACATATATTAACACTGTCACTACCAAATTAAATACTGTTCTCTGTAGCGTGTCTAAGCGGTGTTCCGAAAATTATTTACTTATTTATCCAAATAAATCTAACTTTGTGGTTTTTAAATCACCTCAACGTAAGTTACCCTCATTACAACGCATCACAACTGACTCGCATTTGATTTGTGTCAGTTATAGTGTATCTTTCCTTGGCGTTCACCTCGATACTAACCTTAAGTTCTTTAACCATATTGCGCATATTAGAAAGAATGGCAAAATTCGGCATTCGTGCATTGCTTAAAGCACGCTCATATTTTTCTCATCTGACCCTTCTTTGTCTTTACTTCGCCTTCATTCATACTCATATCAGTTATGGCATCGTATCATAGGGAAGTACTTATCAGTACGATCTTTCATCCCTTAAGCACTTACAAAATCGAGCTATTCGGATTATTTTTCACTGTGCTCGCGACGGCAGCGCCTCTGCTCTTCTTCGTTACAACAGCATCCTTACTATAGATAACTTGTTTCGGTTTAATCGAATTTTGTTGTTGCCATAACCAAATAACAAATAAACTTTCTATCAATTTTATTGATTCTGAGCTATTAGTAAATACCAAATGTACCAGATTTGCTGTTAAGAATAATTTTTTGCTACCATAAGTGTCAGCTAATTGCGGTAAATCATCGTACGACGCCACCTATATCCTACGACGCCTCCTATGGGTGTACAACTTTGACAGCGCTGCAGAATGCTCCCTCCAATGCATACTTCAACTACAGTGAGCTTGACTGTATACATCAACGATGTCATTTAAGTACCGCACGTTCGGGAACGGTGGACGTTTTAGTCCCGCAGCGTCGAGAGCTACACAACACGAATTTAATAATTTGTAAATGCGTAAGCATTTCTATGATTACCCAACGAGAAAAACCGTCAGCCCGTCTGTCCGTCCCGTATGACGATCGCTTTCAAGATAGGGCCCGCAGCAGCGCGAATTCACCTTCGCACTGCGTCTCCCTTCAACGCGAACTGAGCGGCGAGAACACAGCGCTTACGAAGCTATCAATACTCGCCGCACTCTCTGCTCCCCTGTCTCCATCGCGGATCGCTTTCAGGATAGGACCCGTGCGGCGGTACCATTCGCAGCCGGTTGATCACGGTTCATAATTGTCCGACGCGGATGCATAAGGCGCTACAGGGCGATAACGGCTCATAGTGATCGGAAACTCAATGAGTGCACCTGGCCCCGCCACATGCAGTATAGTTTGCTTGCGTCATCGATTGACCTTGCGCCGCCGTCCGCAGCAGTGTGCGTCGTCGCAGCGCTGTCGTTTATGCTGGCTGGACCAATGTTAGTAACATTGATAACGACACCGGGATGCGTGAAGATGAGCAAGTAACACAGTGCTTGCGCACACTTAGACAACTCCCAGAGGAGTTTCTGCGTGACTTCTTTAAGAGTGCCCCCAAAGCACCGAGTTTCTGCAGCACGCTTTTACCAGTGCTTGCTTTATTATTTTTTCTACCAAGTTTTATTTCTGTATACGCGAGTGTTTTGAAACAACGCATTGTTGAAATCGCCAGAAAGCTTGAGCACCAACAAAATCGTTATCGGTAATAGCGTAAGGAAGTATATGTAGAGAATAACGATTTTTGGGGGGTTACAAGAAAGTTAATGCACGAACGTCGCACTCGAAGTAAAAAAAATCTTGGCGATGAAAAGGTAAATCGACGCAGAATATATATTGGCTAACCGTCTGACAATTTGCCGCATTCTTTTTACACTAAAAAGCGGTACATACACATTACAAACAGGATATCTTTGTGAAAAAAGTTCTCGTTTGTGGGAAAAAAAGAGCCACCTTGAGCAAACTCTGCTGCCACTTTGTTTAGTAGTGAACTTACGTTTCGATAAATTTACGCACTTTATTCGATCACCATATGGCAAAGACCAGCAACCAGTACCTGCCATTTTGTGAAATAGCTGCCGAGAAAATTAAAAAAAAGAAAAGAAGAAGAAAACTGTCATAAGGGAATGTCATAAGAAGAAACTGTCATAAGGCAACACAGCTGGCCAGGCAAGGGTGGCTGCAGTTCTGCAGCTCACTGAACGGCACGCTCAGCACAGCCAAGACGTGGCGCATACTAAAAGCCCTCATGAACCCAACCAAAACGAAAACAGAAAGCGGCAAAGCAATCCAGAAACTGGTTCACCAGCACGAAGGCTCCGACGAGGAACTATTGGAGGCAGTGCGTGTAAAATGTTACGGCAAAGACAATCCCAAAGGCTACGACGGGGAGTATCTGGGGACAGAGAACCCCCACATGGACAGACCGATTACAAGAGAGGAAGTTTACGCGGCAATTAGAGCGACAACCAAAAACACAGCCGCGGGCGCCGACAAGATCAGAAACTCCCTAATACGCAACCTCAGCGATGAGGCGATAGATCAGCTCACAGCATACCTCAACACACTGTGGGCAGAGGGCACGATACCGAAGGAATGGAAGCACGCTGTCGTGGTGATGATACCTAAACCCGGCAAAAAGCTTCAGATTGAAAACCTGAGGCCCATCTCCCTCACCTCGTGCCTCGGTAAACTCTACGAAAGGATAGTCACCAGAAGAATCCAACACCACCTGGAGGACAAGGAGCTATACCCGCACAGCATGTTTGGCTTCCGGGCGAACCTGTCAACACAGGACGTCCTGCTACAGATAAAAGAAGAAATCATAAACACGTCACCCAGAGCAGGCGAAAACGTTATCATGGCCCTAGATATCAAAGGGGCCTTCGACAACGTTAGCCACGAAGCCATCATGGAAGGACTGAACAACGCCAACTGCGGCAAGAGAATCCACGACTACGTGAGGGCCTTTCTGACCAAACGCACGGCAACGGTGGGATTGGGGGATCTGCGAAGTGACGTCTTTACCACCCCACGCAGAGGCACGCCGCAGGGCCCCGTGATCTCACCAATACTCTTCAACATCGCAATGATCGGACTGGCTCGAAGACTCAGCAAGATTGATGGCATCCAGCATGCAATATATGCTGACGACATCACGGTCTGGGTCAATCGAGGCTCCCTGGGACAGAAGCAAGAAAAATTGCAGGAAGCTGCCGAGTGCGTGGAAGAATACGTCAGAGAAAGGGGCCTGGCGTGCTCCACCGAAAAATCAGGAATCCTGAGAGTGGGAAGAAACCCCACCAAGGAAGAACTAATAGTAAAACTAGAGGGACAAAACATACCTGAAAGGAGCATGATACGCGTCCTAGGCATGTGGATTCAAGGAAGCAAGAAATGCAGCCACACAATCAGCTTACTAAAAAAATCGACAGAACAAGTAAGCCGAATGATAACGAGGGTATCTCAAAGAAGAAGCGGAATGAGAGAAGAAGACACAATCAAGTTGGTCAGAAGCCTAGTGGTCAGCAGAGTCACGTACTCGCTCCCGTACCACAACATGACCAAGCACGAAAAAGAACAGACGGAAACGCTACTAAGGAAAGCGTATAAGACGGCGCTACATCTGCCTAGAAACACGCCCAACGATAAACTGTTACAGATGGGCCTAAGCAACACCTTCGAAGAACTCGCGGAAGCGCAGCTCATTGCACAGATCGCCAGGCTCCAGCAGACTGCCACCGGCCGCAAGCTCCTAAAAAGAATAGGGCATAACACAGACGGAATAGAGAATCGGGCTGCTAGCATCCCAGACAGCGTTCGCCAGACACTGGAGGTTAGCCCCCTACCGAGAAACATGGACCCGAATCTCCACGCCGCCAGAAGGCAGGCACGAGCAGATTTCGTGGAACGAAACCTAGCCGCACTAGAAAACACAGTATACACAGACGCGGCCGTATACCCATGGGACCGCAACACTAGAATGTTTAGAGTCGCGGCAGCAGTGGTAAACCACACGGGAGAACCAATTAGCTGCGCGACCCTGAGAAACTGCACGGTAACGGAGGGGGAGGAAGTCGCCGTAGCTCTAGCGGCGGCTGAAGGTTACCGCAGGAACAAATCTCTGATAATTCTAACGGACTCCAAAGCAACATGCAGGAACTACACACAAGGCAGAGTTAGTAAGGAAGCACTGAGAATCCTCCTCAAAACAGAGCCTCCTAACAAAAAGATAAAACATAGGATCTTCTGGATACCGGCACACACCGGGATAGAGGGCAACTCAAGGGTGGACCGCCTGGTTCGCGAACTCACGCACCGAGCAGGGCAGTCGGAAACCCTAGAGGCCCCCTTAACGGTGGAGCCGACGTATGCAGAAATACTTAACCACTACAGAGGAAGGAGACTTAAATACCCCCCACCCCACACATCGCTCACACAACATGAGGCAGTAAGCTGGCGAAGACTGCAAGCAGGTACGTTCTTCAACCTGCACACATTACACAAAATGTTCCCTACCCAGTAAAGGGATACATGTCCGTGGTGCGGAACAACCCCCACGTTATAGCACATCACGTGGGAATGCAAGCGTAATTTCGCATTCCATAAAGTAAATAACCCAAGTGCGGAACAATGGGAGGGTCTGCTCACCAACAGCGAGCTCACAGCCCGACGGGCAATTGTGCAGCACGCCTGCGAGGCAGCAAGACTCAGCGGTGCCCTGGAATAGGGGCGCCGACCTTGTGAAGCGGCCAGGACTCAAAACATGAAGACACCGGCCCACCGCCAATCTCTCTGAGATATAGAGAAATAAAGTTTTTCCATTCCATTCCATTCCTTCTTCATCGGGGTAGGTCCGTGTCCTTCCAGAGATCCATGACGTCGCTACCGGCTGTCTTTGCAGCGATCAGCTCTTTCATTCTTGTGACCTGCTCCGACGAAAAGTGGTTTTTCCAGTCTCCCACAATGCCTTTCCTCACGAACTCTCCTTTGATCGGCTTCGAGAACATTTGTTTCATAGTTTCGACTGCCGACCTCATCGATTCGGGCAGTGCTTCTAACGGCGTGTTGATCATTTGTTTGGCCCATTCTCCCAATTGGGAATAAAGCTTTCTCATGGACTCGAGGCTAATCGTGTCGAGAACCTTGTCCAAAACTTCCGGGTGCTGTCTCAGCCTGTCACCGTACTGTTGCTTGTCGACGAAGTCGGCGATCTTCAGCACGCAGCCACGAGAGTCCTTCTTGAGCTCCTCGTACGTCAGGAACAGCACGTTGTCGTCGCCGCGGTGTTCGTACCAGGACAGAAGGTGGGCGAAGTAGTCACCGTAGTCGACTTTTCCTTCAACGAACATGTCAAAGTACTCGTCGAACGTGCCGCCGAAAAGCATCGCGTGGAAGCTCTTCACGTGGTAATAGGCCGACACGCAGCAGTCGTAAGGGTTACGGGTTATGTAGATGTACTTGGCCTGAGACGAGTAAGGGACCTTGTTGAACGGCAAGTGGGTCTTGATGGCCCCGGGCCGAGGCATAACGCGCGCAACGTCGGCTCCCATGAAGTCCAAGAACGGACTGCTGCTCAAGAATTCCATGATGTTCGCTGGGGCCGCGCCGTCGCGCAGTATGCTGTACACGATGTGCTGCATCCAAGTGGTGCCGCATTTCGGGTAACTCGCAACGAAGAGGTCGCCGTCTAGCGGTGTGTAGGATAACGCGGAGCGCACGTTTTCCTCCGGATACCCCACGTTGAGGTACACTCCCTCCACATCTCGGTAAAGGTCTTGAGAGCCGGGTTCGAATGCCTGCAACGAGAAATAAAATTGACCGACATCAGAGACCAATTGTGGCAGGTCGACCCCGCTAAGCGGAAGTGCGTTCGCTCAGTTTTCCGAAGACGAGTGTTGATGGGTGTTGATGAATAGCCGAGCTGCCTGCTTTGAGCATGGCCTCCGAGACCTGGCGGCGCGCACTGCACAGCTTTAACACTCATCGGTCCTCGTGAAAGTAGACAGTGCTTTGCATAATTCGCTCCCGCATACCACGTTGAAAAGAGCGCTGCGCTCCATGGCAGAATAATTTAATACTTGAATAGAATTAAATGAGGACTGCTTCCAATAATTATGACTGCAGATCTCTTCTCTACAGGTCTTGGAAGTGGTTCGTACAGTGCGCCGGTAACGGACACCGCCGGTATAAGACGGCCTTCATATTGAAAGCACGCGCTAAGCCAAATGGGCGGCCGTCTCCCTCTGTGTACGTGCCATTTCTCATCGACTCATCTTTATGCTTCCAAAAGGCTGTCACGCACAGGCCTATTGTCGATCACACATGGTGAACCATGGAGGCCCGAAAAATAATTTGAATTTGCATTTATTTACTTCAACTATATAAAATCTCATGATGATGCAAGGACAAAAGGCAATGCGAGCCTGACAGAGGTCCTTGATTCCGCCTAGTAGCGGCAGTACAGCGCACGTAAGAAATGCACATTTGCTACAAACAATTTTAGCGATTAAACAAAGAATCGCGCTTGATGTGTACAGCATGTCCATAGTTTAGGCAATAGTAATGTCGAGCTTACACGCAAGACAGCATATGTGGGCGACCGTGGAGAATCACAACCCAATTTCCAGCGAAGCTGTTTCTTTCGAACAGTTGCAATAAAAGTTTCAGATTCCTGTTATTATATCGCACACTTTAAAAAGTTGCCTGTATATGATTGTGCCGTTTGAAACCTTGCCCTCATGTAATGCTTTGGAGCATTTATTGTTGGGAACTTAGAAAAAACTAAACCAAGTAATTCGTCAGCACGCATGTTACTTCGCCATAACAGTTACCATGATGTCCTCCCTCCCTCCCTCCCTTTCTCCCTTTTTTTCCTGGATATGCAGCGATTTCGCGATACATGGGAAAGGGGCGTCGCTGCGCGCTTTAGGTCCAACAGAGTAATATGAATACGGCAAAAAGTTTTATATGTATACAAGCACAATATGAAACCGAATTAAAATAATTAAACATAAAACACATAAGAAACCAATTAGCACAACGTCAAACAGAAAGGGAAAGCAAATATTTTTTCATAGCACTTTTAAAGCAGTTTAATGATCTGAAGTTAAATAAACTGAACTAATTGGTTACCTATTGGCATTTAAAAAATAAATATGGTAGCTCATTCGAGGACTGCGAATTGTATGCCGTTCGTCTGCCGTTTGCTTTTAACTTGGTTCACGTTACGTGAAACATACGGTATAACTTGAAGTTACGGATGTCGTCTTCATTTATATCGCTCTTTACGCATACGAAAGAATAACATGCAACAAAATACAAAGACGCTTTTGAACCTGCGTAGTAGCCATTTTCTTGCCGCTTTTCTCCTCGCGTAAGTTTGGTGGAGACGCCACGGCAAGCCGATGTCAAGGGCTGTTCCTTCTACCTGTGACAGATGATAAGCGTACAAGAAGGCAAACATTTGAACAACGACCTGGTACAGACATCGACAGTACATACAGGGTGCCCCAGCCACCATGCACCAAGATTTAAGGATATGCAAATGTCACGTAGCTGTACATAACCAAGGCAACGTTATTTGCTGTCGCTTGGAGTACTCAGATTATTTTTGGATTACGTCCAATTCCATAATTATAGTCTTCTATAATTAATCAACTTCTCAAGTATCAAAATTAGCTGAAAAGTGACAATGGCAAATTGCAGAGCAACATGAAAAGCTCCCGATACAGCTTTCTGTTGGTCATTACGCGCTACATAAAAGTGCTTTTTCCGAGCGTGAAAGAAGCCCGAGAACACACGCAAAGTCCCTCGAGCGGTCCGTCGCACGGGTATTCGGGCGCAGCCGAAGGTGCCATCTCGTTCCTCTAGAGAAAACTGCTAATCGAAAAGGGTCAATAGGTTGCCGCAGATAATGAGATGACAGAAGAGAACGTGTCGAAAACTTATTAAGGCCAGTTACAATAGAAAAATCGGCGGAGTTGCTCTTTAAGTGCTGACGCATTTCTCTCGCATTTACCGCTAAATCGTCGCTGATTCTTTTTTCTCCGTTGAGCGTTTCATTGCGTAATATTTCATAATGATACCCCAAGGGACGGCGAACGGAGAAATGTATATTTGGTGGAGCGCTTTTTTAAGGGACCAATAGGTACACATCTCGCTCGGAACTGACCAAAAGAGAAAATGCGCATACCCAACGCAGTCGCCGGAAGAAACGCATAGTTTTTAAGAACAGTGAGTGAAAAAAAAAAAACAGAAAAAGAAAAAGAAAAACAAAAGAAACATGCTGTGGTGCCGATGCCGGAGAATGAGGCGAAACAAACCTTGCGGGAAGATGAGCCGAGCTGCCGCGTCAGCGCGCGTCCGGGTTCTGTTGGCCGGCAACGGGAGGGTACCAGAGCGCCGCAAGAGCTGCTGCTGGAGAGAGCCCGAGTGGACGTCACGCCCACAAGCCACCAAGCACTCCGCCAGATAGTTTAGCCAGTGTGCGTGTGCCTGATTGTGAAGAGGAAGAGGCGCTCGAAAGAGAGCAGCACTCAAAATGGGGGAGAGCGTAGTCTCCATGGTCGGGGCCTTCGAGATGGCACCACCGGTTCGCCGTGTAATCTCGGAGGCCACGTTCATTGCATTCTCTTTCCCGTGGCAACCGCTATAACTGCGTCACAAGCTTAGCGTCACTTCCTGCGCGTTCGCGGCCTGAGCGACGACGGCTCGCGTGCGATTCTGCGTTGCGGGGGGGGGGGGGGGGGGGGGGGGGTGGAAAAATAACTTCCTCCACGTTCGGAGTCAAGGACGCCGCGATTACCGCGTTTTCTCGAATACACTGACCACGTTCGGGCCGATGGTCGTGTTGTATATTAGAAAGCGAAGGTATTTAGATAACGTAATTCGAATTTCAGGATAAACTGGCCGATGCTTTGAATTTTAGGTAGCTGCAGATCGAAGGACGTGGCACGAAGGCGCCCGCGGGAACTCATGCCTTATACAAGTTATGCAGCACTCATGACGTGTGACTTCCCGGTGCATAGCGAGCTGCCGTTTAGACTATAGCAGCGAAGGAGTCCCTTCTTGTGCTTGATAAAGCTTTGAGCATATTCAACAAAGCATTCTTCAGAACGATACATATGTCGATATATTTACCAGCTTCTGGTGGATTCACCCGGCGGCATTTCGGCCGTCACTGGGGTGGAAAGGGGCGGGTGGCCGTGACTACAGAGTCGGCAGGAAGCGGCAGTGTGCCACGGCGTCATTTAATATGCCTTCTCCATTCAAAGAGGCAGCTGCACCTACACGGGCAATGGTTTGTACGGAAAACAAGATGAAGGAAAAAGAAGTGCCAGCAGGCCAGTTTCAAGTCGCTTGTGTGCTTATGGGGTCGCTCGTGCGCCGCATTAACGTGCGTGCAGCATGTCGCAAAAGCGTAGAAACAACCGCTCGATTTTGACGCCGGAGCGTGCAGTCATCTCCTGTAAGTGAATTTGCGCACGGCCGCTCGATGCAAACGCACGTGGCGCGTTTTCATCGAGTGGCCCTGACCGACGTGATGAAGCTTATATATATATATATATATATATATATATATATGTATATATATATATGAGCGGTAACACTTTCAATATTTGGTGACAGAGTGCCCAATAAGTCGCCTAATTTCTTCATTTCCTGGGTTGATTTTTCTTATTGTTGTGGTTTGTTTGTCAAACATTTAAATTAATTTCTGGGGTTTAACGTGCCGAGACAACGATAACATTATAAGGTAGGGGGGTACTCCGGATTAATTTTCACGACCTGGAGCTCCGATAACGTGCGACCAACGTAAAATGTGCAATGGACAATTCCGCCCCCATCATAATGCGACCGCCATATATAGACGGGGATCGAACTTCCGACCTCGTGCTTAGCAGCGCAACGCCAGCCACTGAGCCACCACGGCGGATTGTTTGTCTGTTTGTTTGTTTGTTTGTTTGTCTGTTAGCTGTTACAGTACGAGAAGCTTGGCTATTTGAAGTGCTCACTATAGCAAATCGTAGTTAAAGAAAGAAGACAAAAAACTAGATGGTAGACAAAGATATATAGAAATAATGAGCACTTTTCAACATCGCTCAGAGTAACGCAAACTCACACTATGCATACTAAGAACCTAACTTAAAGTTGTGTATATAGTATATATATCGTACGTAACGCATAGTCCAGGCATGACCTGTGAAGCATCTGATAAACACGAGGATAGACTCTATATAGTATCTCTACAGACTATATAGTCTCTAAACCGTCGGACATAGTCAAGCTGCTCATGCAACTTTTTCCCAGAAAACCCTCCAGTTGAACCTGGAAAATAAATTCATATCATATCATATCATCATACTAACGCTGAAGTAGTTCAGTTCACCACAACGCGCGTAAAAGGCCTATAACGTGGAAAAGCTGTTACGCGTGTTTTTGTTTATGGCGCCTGCGGTTGAGCGGTTCACGTGAGTTTCACACGACCGCGTCAATGCCCGTTCAGTGTGACATGGCCTTTGGAGGCCATGGCACACGCAAGTTCCGGCTGGAACTTGCAATGATTTCGAACTGTTGCTATTATACACGGATGCATTGAGGTAGCGTGCTGAAATATCGCACAGATACACTATATAGAGCGAGAGAAGGCTGAAGATGGGCTGAAAATGAAAAAGCAACTTGCCGCAGGTGGGGAACCCACCTGCGGCAAGTTGGTTTTTCATCCACTTTAATTTCCATTAATTTATCTTTTCTTTATTTCATTTATTAAGCACAAGTAATTTCCCCTATGTTGACCTTGGTGTCAGTGTTTGTTGGCTTCTTCTGATATGACTCACCTAAGATGTCATTCTTTCTGCATAGACGTCTACTTTCCATGGGCGGAGATCCAGGTCAAATAGTGCTCGCAGTTGTGCTCTTGGTGGCGATTCTCATCACTTTCGAACCGTGGAGGCGACAGATAGTCACCCAGCCTGCTCGAGCTAATCAGGTATCATCAGGTGGGCGGCCCCCGTGCAGACGCGCCCACCGTCGTCGTGAACGGCGCCTGTAGAGTTACCGGATCGCCTCTCTTTATATAGAGAGCCCTAAAGGGAGGCCATGCAGTAACTGTAGCCGCCTGTGCCAAGATAAATATACCTGGTAGCGAAGCTTCCACAGAAATCGATGAGGTATAGCTACGTGGTCGTGTTGGCATATGGCATCTTCTGCTTTGTTGTAGAGCAAGCCGAACGACAGGGACAGAGAAAAGCACATTCGACAAACACACAACGCTAACTTTCGACAACGCATTTATTTCCAGTTCTCCTTGCTACTTTATACGCTCAAGACGACATAAGACATATGTGCACATAGCTCGGTGAACATGAACAAAAACGGGGAACCAGCGCACACGCAGACATGTTTTTTAGCCGCACTCGTTGATACCGATCACCGCGAACACCGCGTTAACGATCACCGCGAACAAATATAATCGAGCTCTTCTGCAGACAAAAAAAATTGATGGCTTACTAACGCATGCGTCATCAAATGTTGATATGTTAAAATCTTGGTTGGCAGTTGCATCTTTGGCAATGGGGTCAAGAAAACCATCGGCAGCCACATTCTTTGCTTTGTCACTGTGCTCTCGTAGCCTATCACTTATACCTGTATATATATCAGTTCCACCGATGCAGGATTTTCCACACGAGAGAAGACTGCGGTACACAACACGCGCGATACATTGGTACAATCAACGAATTTGTTTTATGCTTCTTTTAGCATGCAGTACCGGTCATTCTTTCTGGCCTTATTGTGTTCCTGCACAGGCATACCAATTCATTAGGTGCCGAAAAAATAGCGTTTGTGTCCCTCCTTCCTGCAATTCTTTTTTTGAACTGTGGGAGAAACCGTGCGTGTAGGGGATGACAGCGAATTTTCTTTTGTTTGTGGTGGTTTTTGTGCCATCCACCTGCTCGGAACCTCTGTGCTGCAGGCTCAAACAATCCCGCGACTGACACGGCTAGGCTATCCAGCACCACTCAAACGTACTAATTGTCATCCGAAGCTATCGTGCATTAGGTGCTGGCGTGACTTCTTCAGCGGTTCACTAAGCCCATCTTCGCGATTCCTCTGCTCACAAGTTTAGCACTACACGCGAAATGAAGTGGTAAGAGTGGCTTACTTGCCCTAGGTTCCCAAGTTGCCCAATGTTGTTGAAGTTTAGCGCTGTCTGCTTGTCAAATGTGCCTTTTTGTGTCCCTTTCAACCACCACCACCACCACCACCACCACCAACACCACCACCACCATCATCATCAACATCATCATCGTCATCATCATCATCAACAACCTATTCTAAGTCCACTGCAAGACGAAGACCCCTCCCTCCGATCTCCAATTACCCGTGCTGCACCAACCGATTCTATCTTGTGCCTGCGAATTTCTTAATTTCACCGCCCCACCTAGTCTTTTGCCCTTCTCGACTGCGTTTCCCTTCTCTTGGCACCCATTATGTAACCCTAACGGTCTACCGGTTATCTAACCTACGCATTACATGACCTACCCAGCTCCATTTCTTTCTCTTTATGTCGATTCGAATATTGGCTATCTGTGTTTGCTCTCTGATCCACACCGCTCTCTTCCTGTCTCTTAACGTTACGCCAATCATTCTTCGTTCGATTGCTTTTTATGCGGTCCTTAAGTTGTTCTCGAGCTTCTTTGTCAGTCTCTAAGTTTCTGCCCCCCCCCCCCCCCCCCCCATGTTAGTACTGGTAAAATGCATTGATTGTACTCCTTTCTTTTTAGTGATAATGATAAGCTTTTGTAAGGATCTGAGTATTTCTGCCATATGCGCTCCAATCCAATTTTATACTGTAAATTTCCTTGTCATGATCAGGGTCCCCTGTGAGTAATTGTCCTAGGTAACCGAATTCCTTTGCATACTCTTGAGGCTGACTGGCGATCCCGAACTCTTGTTCCCTTACCAGGATATTGATAATTATCTTTGTTTTCGGCTTATTAATCTTCAACCACACTCTTACACTCTCTCTGTTAAGGTCTTCAATCATTTGTTGTAACTCGTCCCCAGTGTTGTTGAATAGGACAATGTCATCTGCAAACCGAAGGTTGCTGAGATATTCGCCGCTGATCCTTTCCCCTAAGGTGTCCCAATTTAATAGCTTGAATACTTCTTCCAAGCATGCAGGGAATAGCATTGGAGAGATTGTGTCTCCCTGTCTGACTCCTTTCTTTATAGGTATTTTCCTACTTTTCTTGTGGAGAATTAGGGTAGCTGTGGAATCTTTGTCGATATTTTCCAAGATATTTACCTAAGCCTCCTCTACTCCTTGATTACGTAGTGCCTCTATGACTGCTGGTATCTCTATTGAATCAATTTCCTTTTCGTAATTTATGAAAGCCATGTAGAGAGGTTGATTGTACTCTGCAGATTTCTCGATGACTTGATTAATTACATGGATGTGACACATTGTAAAGTATCCCTTCCTGAAGCCAGCCTGTTCCCTTGGTTGACTGAAGTCCACTGTCGCCCTTATTCTATTAGAAATTATCTTCGTGCATATCTTATACAATACTGGAAGTAAGGTAATGTGCCTATAATTTTTCAATTCTTTAACGTCTCCCTGTTTGAGGATTAGTATAATGTTGGCATTCTTCCAGTTCTCTGGCACCCTTGAAGTCGTGAGACATTTCGTTAAAGGGTCGCAAACTTTTCAAGCGTGATGTCTCGTCTATTTTTGATTAAATGGACTGTTATTCCACCTTCAACTGCCGCCTTTCCTCTTTTCATGTCTTCTTAGGCCCTTCTAACTTAATCGCAAGTTATAACCTGTTCATTACTACTTACAAAGGAGGTGTCCTGGCTGCTCTGGGTATTGTACAGGTCAGTATAGAATTCTTCCGCGGCTTTTGCTATATCTTCGAAATCGCTGATGATATTGCCCTGCTTATGTTTCAGTGCATACATGTTGGCTTGCCCAATGCCAAGTTTTATTCTCACTGATTTCATGCTGCGTCCATTTATTGCTACTTCATCAGTCTTCCATACGTTATAATTTAGAATATCCTTTATTTTCTGCTTGTTGATCAGTTTTGACAATTCCGCGAATTCTATCTGATCTCTCGAGTTGGACTGTTTCATTCTTTGTCGTTTCTTTATTAGGTCCTTCGTTGCTTGGGAGAGCTTATCTACTGGTTGCCTTGGTGCATTGCCTCCCACTTCAAGTGCTGCTTCTGAAGCCAGCCTAGTTACGGTTTCATCCACTGCCTCTACGTCATCTACATCTCGCGATGCCAAACTACTTTGTTGTAGCTTGCGCTACAACAAAGTAGAAGCTTCTATAGAAGCTTATAGGTCCAAAACATGGCGGTTCGTCGATGACTGCTGCGATGACGGTGATAGGGTGCCTCACAAAGCCCATTGACTTTAGTAAAGGCTCATGACGCTAAACGCCATCTGTGTGACGAGTAAAACCTTTGGCGGAACGAAAATTAACCTGTCGACATATCCGTCAAAACCAGGGGTGACGTCATTTTTGTCGTCAAAGTCGCGAAACTTGTCTTGTTGACCTGCCATCAGAGCTGGACTTTCAATTGCCGCGCAGTTCGAATCGATGGGCGTTTACAGCTTTTAGCCTGGAAAGCGATTAAGCAAAACGACAGCCGCATGGATGTTGAAATCGCACCCATGCACAGAACGTCGTTTCTTGGCAGGCCAAAAGAAGCTTTGGGCGTCCAGGCGTTGTCGCACCGTCAGACGCCAAACGCAAGGTAAATGTAACTGGTAGCGAAGCTTCCATAGAAGCCCACACATTCTAAACTGGCGGTTTATCGGCGGCTCACAGGGCTTAGCGTCATCTGTTTGACGAGGGAACACTGTCGGCGGAAGAAAAAAATAATGCGACGCCATATCCGTTAAAAAAAGAAGGGACGTCATTGTGTTCTAAAGGCGCGAAAATTGTTTTGGTGGCCTGCCATTAGAGCTGTACTTTCAAATGTTCCGCCATTACACTTGGTGGGCATGTCGAGCTTCCAGTGCGGAAAGCGATGCAGCAACAGCTCTGTCGTACTGGCGTCCAGACCACACTCCCTGCACAGAACATGCAATTTTTGGAGGACGCGTCGAAAGCTTTGGGTGTACAGTGATGGTCCCATCATCGGATGCCAAGCCCGTCGGCAAGCGTAGCCGCAAGAAAATAGCTGAACCAAACAATTATCTGGCGGTCGTAAGTACCTACTTTTGACTGAACAGGTTAAGAAACGATGAAAGTGCCCGCGCCACCAAATTCAGACAAACATCGACAAGCAAAACAACACAACTTGTGCGGGGGCGTATTGCAAAAGGTGAACTTTACGAGCACGCCTTTCTGCAGAATTCAAGAGCTGCATTGTAGACGTAGTGGCATTGCATTGCAATTAAGTGATAGCGGCGTCTTATAGTGGGCGCTGAAAAGAAGTATTTATTGATAATGATAAAGTAAAATAATATGGTAGGCGACCTAAATATTTGGCTCAGGTGTCTCTTAGTGGCACTCGCACCTCGGCGTTGGTGTTATTTAGCTTAAGCGAGCGAACGTCTTTCCCCTGGCATGATATGCAGGCGAGGAGGAAGCGCAGCGCGCGACACCTGGTGGGGCGTAGCCCCCTAGCGGGCGGCGCACGAAGAGCACCTTACGCGCCCTCTCCGGTGCTGACGTCGGAGCATGTAACCAGCGCGCGCGTGCAGCGAGCGAGCGAGGGAGCAGGCGAGCGCCGGGAGAGAAGTGAGAAAGGAGGGAGTGACGTCACGTCCACTCTGCCAGAAAGATGTTGTCTATGTCAGGCAACTGTTTGCCATTAATTAGGCGGTTAGATATTATGCCACTTTCTTGTGTGCATCGATCGCTGCTCACATATCCAACGTTACTAGATTGCACATAACCACCCTTGCTGATGTTGGTGACAATTGGTAATAGACCGCTTTACGCCGGGAGCTTCGCGACCCATTTGGATTGTCCTTATCTGTGCCACTCAGCGGCGAACGCGTCCAAGCGGCGGGTTCGGCTTTCGGCGACGTCGTTCTTTCTTTTCGTTTTTTTTTTTTTTTTGTGCGGCAACAGTCCGTCTCAGCGCGTGCACTTAAGCTTGTCGCCTTTTACGTTGTGGTGAGCACCGCACACACACGGGGCTTTCTACCGCAGAAGCCAGTTTTTCTCGAGGTCTCCCACAAACTTCTGTTTCACGGAAACTACGTCATCGTCCGGTACACGGCCAAATCAACTAGAATGGTTCTGAGGTGTTAGCTCAGCACAGGACAGCACACATACATCGAGTTGGCATCTACGTATAGCCACCTGTGCCCCTGCCAGTGTGCCGTTTGCCGGCTCTGTTCTCATACGGAGATAAAATAAAAATTAAATTCTGGGGTTTTATGCGCCAAAAGCGCGATCTGATTATTAGGCATGCAGTCCGTAGTGGGGGACTCATTCAGACCGCCCGGGGTTCTTGAACCTGCAGCCAGTGCGCGGTATACCCCCACGGGCGTTTTTGCATTTCGCCTCTATCGAAATGCGGCCGCCATGACTGGGTTTTTAGCAGCGACGACAAAGCCACTACCCCACCATGGCGGGTATACCGGGTGTTTCAGCGAACACTTTCAAATTTTTTTTTTTTAAAGGTGGCCAGTGGCAGATAGCACAACTCTATAGAGGTGCTATCTAGAGATGGTCTACTTGAAGAGACGGACATGAGTTGCACCAAAAAACTGAAATGCATAATCGACTAATTAACAAACATTCCAAAATTAAGTTTTGCAAATGATCAACTTCTATACCGTGGTGCGACTTACAAAATCTAGCGGTGAAGTTCGCGAGGCGGATCCACTTGGAACGAATTCTCAGGTTGACACCAGTTTCGAGACATCAATTTCCTAAATTTGCTACGAAATGCATTGGCGTTCCACTTACTTTCTCAAAGAAAACAATCGTTTTATGCATTCAAGCGCAGGAGAAATTACGCGCGAGAAGGCCGCGTCCTCGTTGCTGTTCCGCGTCTATCGGTGCAGTCCCAGTATGATGAAACACGAGAAGGCACGTCAAGAATACACACACGCAGCGCTTCTAGTGCTCGTCCGTGCTACACCTCGCTCGTTTCAAGGTGAACAGCCAACAAGTCCACAGCCGCCATGCTCTTAAAACACAAAGTGAGATAGTATGCGGCGTCGACTGCAGCTGGAACACTAGTGCCACTTTCCACAGGTAAAAAAAAGAAAGAAAAAAGCACGCTCAGCCCCAAAGAGCTGCCGACCATGCCCAAGAAGGTTGCCGCGTTCATCTTTTCGCAACGACAGCTGTCGCGGGCTTGCCAAGAACGACTGACGACAGGACTCTCGCGGTGCGAGGACGTGTCACACGGTACGGGCCCGTTGTTTGTGCCAGGTTTGCGCACTCAGACTGCGACGCACGTTGACAGGCACGATATGACGTCATTGACGGGCTCGCGCGTTCCCGGCTCTGGTGAACCGGACGCGGATTGTGGGGGAACCTCTTACCCCTTCTCAAAATGCATCCTTCTACAGGGGCTCCGGAAGCGCGCTTTGAGTGTCGGGGTACGAGCCACGGCTCAATTCACCTACGTTTTCTTGTTATTATGAAACTAATAAAGCCTAATTGATTATTTGATTAATAATTAGTTATATAATTTAATAATTTAAGTACCTCAAATACCACTATTCTTGGGTTTTGCATGAAGAATGGTCAAGCGTATACGCAGAAACAAATCAACAATGGGGATGAAATGGGAAGTACAGGAAGTGCAAGAATTGCAACAATTGCAACAGGAAGTGCAACAATGAATGCAAATGCGCAGCAAATGCAAGAAGAATATAGAAAAGAAAAAGATAAACTTGAACACCTTTAAGAATTAGCGCGACAAAAGAAAAGTACGTAAAAATGCGAGAATTCGACACGGCAAGTATAGGCGGTGTCGGCGAAAACATACGAGAAGTACAAGTTGTGTAGTACATACTAAAGGAAGTCAGTTCACTTGACAAAGTTCTATCATATAGGTATAATGATATCAAAATACCGAGTTACAACCTGAAAAAAAAAAAAAAAAGACGAGCGAAGCATAAACTATGCGATTAAAATGTCCACCAAAACCGCTTTAAATGTATCAGGTGCGGTGATGTTCACAGCATTGGCTGCCAAGTTTTTCCACTTTTTTGCCGTCTGATTGAAAAAGAAATGATGCTAGATGCGCAGAAGTACGGTCGTGTGGAAGATGGGCTTTTGGTGACTTATACGAAGCGATAGTAGATGAGCGAGGGTGATCACGGGGTGATTAATGGATAAGTGATAAAAAGTTGTGAAAAACGGCAAGTGTGAAGTTTTCGCGGGGGCGTTCAGGACAGGGAAGGTCGGCCCGGAATTTCAGTGCCGCGACGCTTGTTACACATGTAGTAACTGGAATAAATTTACATCGAAACGCGATTTTGCACTGATCCAATTCGTTCGAAAGGTTAAACTGGTGGGGACCACAAATCGGTGCAAGTGCACATACTCGAGCTTCTGCCGCACGAGCGTTTGATAAGCCAGCATTCTTTCTTTTCTGAGGACGAGGCGTGACACAAGTATATGACGTGAATAAGCAAGGACGCGGTTAGAATCATTGACGATGCTAATGTTGTGGGATGACCGTGCTAGATCATGAGATATGCAGGCGCTCAGCTATTTATATGAGGGCGAAAAGAAAGATATATTCGGGAACCGTAAAAGGTGTAACGTGGTGTGGAACACGCGGACCCACGGTGGAAGGAAATGAGCAGAGTTTCCGTTATTTTGAGGGACGTGAACCACGTGTCGCACTGTTCTTCTATGCGACGCAGATCCCTCTGAAGTTTATCAGTGATGGTTGCTATTGATGCAGCAGTAAATAACATAATTAATAAGAAGAATAACAATTATATATATATATATATATATATATATATATATATATATATACGCAAGCGCACCCTGTGTGCTTCGTATTTCTACGGTGTTTTCATACACAGGCAACCGTTCAAACCTCGAAACTGGATTTGCTGCGTTCGTCCTTTCCGTGATACCATATTGTGCCTCACTTCATGTCTCGGAAAGCTACTCACTCACCACCACGGATGGAGCTATACCGTCACTGGGCGGTTAGGAGCTGGCCACGCTAACCAGTGAGCTGTCGCGCGCATCTTCGCCCTCTTCGTTAACTAGAACCAGAGTCCTCCATTCCAAGGACTCTGCTAGAACGCAACAAGGGATCACAGAAGCGCGCGCATATGCGCTCATTGGTTCGTGGCTTCAGCAGAAATAGCGCGAAAGAACAGATATAGGACGTGAGAAAGCGGACGTACAAGGATGATGAAATGTCAGCGCCGTTACCTGTCGCTGTCTCACGGCATGGTTCTTGGGCCATGTAGCTCTGTTCCTGCTCAAGAAACGGTCACACGCCGCCTCGAAAGCGACACGACCTTTGCACCATTGCGCAAGGGCTTGTGCTTTGGAGATTCTGAAGGGGATTCTTTCAGCAAGCGATGAGCAACACCGCAAACTTCGCAACACCACATAAACTAACGCCGAACGCAAAACAATGAGTGCTTTCTCGTACCTCTCCATAGATGTAAAAGCAGGGGGCCCGGTGCCGCTTGTTGGCAGGTTTAACATTTTTTTTTTCTTTTTCGATAACGAATCGAAGGATCATTCGCAGACAGCGCGATTGCAGGGCAAATAGGCTGTAAAGAAAGCAGTGAATTTGGGCGCCTCCTTTTCTTTGCATTTCTTGCCCTCTTTGTTCCGCCTTCGCGCTGCGTGACTAGCCTAAGTGAACACAATCCTGAACCAAAATATGTTTTTCATTTTGTAGGCAGCAGCGCTCGGCTGCCATTGCAAACTTACCATTGCATATACTGGGTGCGTTGGACGTGACCATTAAAGACTGGTGAGGAATAAGATTCAGGGTCTCGTCAAAGCCACCTTTATACTTTCATCATACACAGGTCAGGTTTCGTGAACTCCCTCTTTGATCTTTGTATACTGAGTAAGAAACAATATTTCCATCTTGTCGCCGCCTCGCTGTTGCAAAAAAAAAAAAAAGGATATTTGAGCTGTCTTTGAAAAGACTTGCTCTGGCCTTGACAGATGATGTTATTCCTTCCTTTGGGGCCTCGACCTTTGGATTAAGCGTGCACAGGGATGTTCGCTCCGCCGCACAGGAATTCGACCTTACTTAGCCCAGCGGACCAATCGCCTAGATATATTTGTATTTCTTTTCTTATTTAGCACTTTTAAAGTAATGATTATTCATTCCTAATGTTATTAATATAAGTTTAACATTTATTTTCGCATCTTCACATATTTTACCCTATATCAGTACTGAAAATTTATTTACGATTGTCGTTGGAATAATCCATCCATTTCTTGGCCAATATCCCATTATGGCTATAAGTAACATTTTCCTTTTCTGGATAACAACAAGGCTATCAGTCCTTTCATAGCTTGTTATGACATAAGGTCTCCTTAACTGCTTCAGCAACAGGCGCTATAATGGCGCATGCTCGTGTCGTTAGAACGCCATACTTTTCAGGCAGCTATGCATCCTTTGTACGAGATTGACAATGATAAAAATAAAAATGAGGAGTTAATAAAATAGAAAATACAGTGACCTTATTCAGTAAAAAAATAAGGTGAGAGCACAAGTTGGCAGAAAATCGAGTCGATTGGTTTGCGGAACGAAACATCCGGGACAATGAGCATAGGCAAATCATATAGCGCTACTTGCCAGCGCTTTCTAGCGAATAGCCTTATTTCTTCAAGGACGTTAAAAGAAAATGCGACCACACGGCGATGAACTTTGCGTATGCAGGTATGCATACATATAAACACAGTAAAACGAGCTTAACAGAATAAAGTTAGCCGTGTGCTTTTAACTTGGTTCCCAAAAAGATGTCAATCATAAAATCTGACGAGGCCGCAATCGTGTTCACTGTACCTGCTTCGCTGTGGTTGCAAATACTCCCATCCGTCACCACAGGAGTAATTTGCTCTCTTGCGCACTATATCGCTGACAGCATAAGCAACCGTGATATAGTACGTGGAATGTGGGCACAAAGTCTACACAACTACTTCGCGTTGTGCCAGTAACCTTATAACTTAGATTAAGAACTCGCAAATGCGGAAGATTAGGTTTCTTTAATAGCCAGCTACTGCATGCTCTATCGAGGAAAGAAGGCATAGATGACCAATCTCGTCGTGCTGCAGAGGTTTCGTCCCCCAGAAGGCAAAATCGCCAACTTGTACTTATATTTAGGGCAGGCCCACGTCTTTCCACAGCTCCATGACATCACTGCCGGCGGTCTTGAGTGCGATTCGTTCTTTCATTCTCGCGACCTGCCCCGGGGAAAGGTGGTTCTGCCAGTCCCCCACGATGCCTTTCCTCACGAACTCTCCCTTGAATGGCTTCTCCAGCATATTCCCCATGGCTTCCACAAAAGACTTCACCCCTTCAGGCAGCGTCTCCAGGGGAACGCTGGCCAAATCCTTGCTCCAGTCGTTCATCTCGGCGTTAATCTTCTTCATGGAGTCGACGCTAGTCGAAGCCATAATCCTCTCGAAGATATCTGGGCTCTGCCTCAACTTGTCTCCGTACTCCTTACCAAGGAAGTCGGCTATCTTGAGCACCCAACCGCGAGTGTCCTTCTTGAGGTCTTCGTAAGTGACAAAAAGCACGTTGCTGTCCCCTCGATGTTCGTACCAGGACAAGAGGTGGTCGAAGTAGTCGCCGAACTCCACTTTCCCTTCGACGAACATGTCGAAGAACTGGTCGAACGTGCCGTCCTCGAAGCGGTACATTGGAATGTCCCTCGTGTGATAGTAGTACGACACGCAGCAGTCGTAAGGGTTGCGGGTAATGTAGACGTACTTGGCCTTGGCCGAGTAAGGCTGCTTGTTGAACGGCAGGTGAGTCTTGATGGCATTTGGTCGTGGCATAGCCTGTGCGCTCTCGGCTCCCACAAGCTCCAAGAACGGAGACATGCTCATGAACTCCGTGAGGTTCGCAGGGGGCACACCGTCGCGGAATATGCCGTAAACAATGTATTGCATCCATGTTGTACCACACTTCGGGTAGCTCACTACAAAGACGTCCCCATCGAGTGGTTTGTAGGACAGAGCAGAGCGCATGTTTCGATCCGTGAAACTATAGCAGAGGTACAGACCTTCGAAATCTCTGTAGACATTCGTGTACGCAGGTCCGGGCTTGCACGTCTGCAGTGAAAGCACATGAACGCATAACGTAAGAAAGTGCTATAGAGTACAAGGTGGGTGCTTTTTAGCTGTAGCAAAGTAAAAAAATATATATAATGCCTATGGCAGATAGCACAATTCTTACCCTTGATCTGAATTATTACCTCTACGAGAAATCAAAACACCTACTTCAATAAGTAACACAATTACGCTAATGAACTTCTTAATTATTTACGTTACGGTACATATTTCAATCTACCAATTGTAACTTGTGAGTACGCAAGTCACATCGACTTAGAACAAACTATCACGACTGCGCCAGTTTTGAGCTATTATATTTCAACAAAGTGTCCGACGAAATGCATTGGCGTTCCAGTTACTTCTGTGCTTCAAGGCGCAAAGCAGCGTTTTCTTAGAAAAGTGGAAGAACTGAAGCGGCGCGACTGTCGCCTCAAAAGTAGACGAAGAAGAAGACGGGCTCCCACGCAGGTAGCGCGAGAATGGAACTCGTTAGCGCGCTCGACCTGAGCGGCCGCAGCCGCTCCCGAGATCCTGCTGCACCATGGCTGGCCGGCCTAAGTAGACCGTGGTTATAAGGCGGCTACCGCTTTGCGCCGCCTCCCACAAATTGGTGGAGCGGAAGACCGAGCCAAGCCATGCCAGCGTCAACCCAAACAACATTGCATTTTTCCCGCAAGTTTGACGGCGAATATTCCGAAACCTGTGCCATCCTCAGAATTCATTCGAAGTCGATATGCCTTGCATACCTATTAGGTACAATTCGTTGACTGCTAATATGTGCTGTCAAGTAATTAATTAAAACGGTAATTTGTGTGATTACGTTTATTGTTCAACTAACCATTTCTGATCCCTCGTAGGAGTAATCGCCGCCTCACCAAGTAGTTTAGATCAAGGGTTAGAACTGTGGTAGCAGCCACATTTTTGTGGAGCTAGAAAACACCCTGCATGTGGTTAGAAGTATTGGGGGCTTAATGAATGCGCATGAAGTGAAGTATACCATGAAATGCGCTAATATATTAACTTTACCTCTGCATACGCGTTTGATCAGAACGAGCTTGAAGTGTTAAAAAATAACAATAAGCGCGTGTGATTAGTACGTGATGCCAGCGGTGTACAGCCACATAATCGTGGTATCCACTCTACTGCAAGTTGAATACACTATTGCACCATTCACAGTCTCTTCAGACCCTGTGTCCATTCCCGTGGACAATAGCTTTGATCAAAGTTAAACCAAAACTGATAACCTAAAATCTTCTGTTGCAACTTTAAGCAATATATGCGGGCGATAATATACGTCAAGCGCGCAATAATTATTTTGCCCCTCGTTCTCGAGAAAATTGATGACTTGTGTGAGACGTAGTGTTGCATTGCAACCGACGACTCAAAATGTTTTTGCACACTTCAAGTGCCACCAGATGACGCGGCAATTCCGGATGAAAGGGGAAGGTGAGGAACTGCCATGCATGAGACGTTAAACCTGTATACCTGTACGTTTGCACTAAAACGAAAGACGCTTTTATCTGAACGAACCAGAGAAACGAACTCTCTATCCACACGTATATGCATCATATACTGATGCAAGCAGCTGCACGTGTAATATTATTAAGCAGGTACTTTTTCCGAATCGTATAAGACCGGTTTACGAGAAGAACTAACTTTAAGATGTGTTTGACTAGGAGTTTGTTTTGGTTTTAATTAAATTATGGGGTTTTACGTGCCAAAACGACTATCTGAATATGAGGCGCACCGTAATGGGGAACTCCGGAAATCTGGACCGCCTGGGTCCCTTAACGTGCACCTAAATCTAAGTACACGGGTGTATTCTCATTTCGCCCCCATCTTAATGCGGCCGCCGTGGCCCGGATTCGATCTCGCGACCTCGTGCTTAGCAGCTCAACACCATAACCACTAAGCAACCAGGGCGGGTTGTTTTCATTTCTGAGAAAGGTAGCAGCCGTACTACATTTACCACTTCATCCAATTATTCTGACATAACTCTGTTTCTATGATCTTATATAATACTTTCCCGGAGGAGCTGAGGTAGGAAACATCACCAAAATTTGTAGTTTTGCCCTACAGAACCACTGCACGCAAATTATCACGCAAAATTAAAATAACTGAGGGCGACTGCTGTTCGCGAATCCATAGCAGTGAAGTGATGTTTATCGAACAAGAATAATGCGAATGTGTCGTATGTCGAAGTGACAGATCAGTAGCGCTACCATGACTGGTTCAAGAAGTTCATGAAGCTATATGCAGTGCAGCGAAGACAACTGCTATCGTACCACAGAATGCCCACCTCTGTTTTACAATATTATTAACGCGTGATTTTGTCACCATTCAATAATTTGGAGATGAAACATTCATATGTCCGAGATTCATAAGCTAGAGGGCAACCAAACCCAATACATAAGTTAACGGCGGGTTCTGCATCTTTATGCAAGCAACTGCAATTGTTCTCACTATATTTGTTGACTGATGCCCGTTTTGTTTGTGATAATATACACGCGCAAACTACCTCCTAATTCTGTTTTTATTCCACATTCTACTCTCACCATTCTTGCCGCTGGGTCGGGTCAATTGACACCGGTATCGTTGAAATAAAGCAGGCAGAAAAACAAGAAAAAAAAAAAAAAACGTCCAGAGTGTTTGATCTCGAGTGTGACCAGATTTTCATAGACGTGCCTTTTTCAGAGCGAAATAAGTCCAACGTATGCTTGCATATTACACTATTTTGGAGGCTATTGTGCGATATACTCGGAAGCACTTGGATATATCTACCAAGCAAATTGTGCATAATGGCGTTCACATCAGAGGGAATGACTGCTGTCTTAAGGCGGATTGTGCTTTTG
The DNA here is from genome assembly GCF_023375885.2 of Dermacentor andersoni. Taxonomy (NCBI): domain Eukaryota; kingdom Metazoa; phylum Arthropoda; class Arachnida; order Ixodida; family Ixodidae; genus Dermacentor; species Dermacentor andersoni. Next base: position 136,778,419 of record NC_092815.1, read on the forward strand.
TGCCTCCTTCTAATTTTGATCTGCGAGACACATTAGAACGTGTGAAACATACCTCTTCTAGGTCTTTGTTGCCCGTTTCTTCTTCTGTGGGCTTCTTCGATGAAGGCATGGCAGACTGATTTCGATTTCGTCACCGATAGCTGCGTGAAACACCGACAGGAAGAGATCATGCATGCTATCGTCTGAAGTAATGTATTTGTGAGAACAGCACTCGAGCCACGAAGGAATGTCCGGTCCAGTAAAAACAGTCTTAAAGAAAGAAATCGCGGGCTTCATGAATTTCTCGATCACTGAACTCGATTACTGCGACAACAGCGGGCATTCACCGCGCACGCCGACTTATTCTCAAGTTCTTTGAGGCGCAAGCATCGTGAAGGCATTGTTGCAAAAATAAAAGCTAAAAAAAAGAAAAACTATCGGACACGGTGGATGCTGATTTCTTGTTTTAATGTGCTGGAATTCTTAGGGTACTTCACGCACTTTCCGAGAGCTATGTATCTAGCTATGCATGTTTGTATCAATGTATCTAACCGTTTTCCCACCTATGTGCGTCACTGGCTAGTTCGTGGTCGAATGGCTAACGCATCGGGCTTCTGTGCCGAGCTGACAGGGTTCGAAACCAAGCACCGGACCAACTTCGGTCACTGAGTATACGCCATTGCGTACATACGTGCCGCACTTCAACGAATATATTTCATGCCGACATGGGTGACTGTAGATGCGGGACTGGTTGGCACCGCTGTACTACGGTAGCTGTTCGAATAAACACTTTAACGCCACTTGGCGCAATGGGTATGTGCCGCTCAGTCTGTTCTAGTCTCCAATGTACCTCTTTGACGATAACTTGGCTAACTATGGGAACGTACCACTTTACAGTAAGAAAAATGTACCTTAGCCGATGCTGAACGGAATCGAACCCACGTCACAAGTGTTCTTCAAGGACAGCAACATGAGGTTGCGTCATGAGCGCACTGGGAATGTGCCGCTCTTCAATTAACTTCTCGCCAGCTTGGGTCACTGAGTACGTGCCGCTGAGTGTGCGGCAAGCGAGGGAACAATTCTCAGCGTCCGCAGGAACCGGCGAGCCACGCTTCTCGGCGGTGCCTCTAGATGGCGCGGCGTGTCCAGAAAGAAGCGCGAGAGAGAATCCCAGTTGCAGCATAACGCGTTTCTCAGCGGTCGAACGCAATGGCGCACCATTCATTTCGGAGGCCAAGCGCAGGCTTCGCGGCGGCGGCGCTAGATGGCGACGGGTGTTCTCAGGGAAGCACGAATAAGGAATCCCGCTGCAGTAGACACCTCATACATAACTCGTTTCGGCGGTGGCAATACGTTGTGTCACTGTATAGTTCAATGCCATTACCATCGACAGTCATCGTCAGATGTGTTCCGCCGCATTTTTGTGTTTTTGCACTATTAGCGTTTTAAGAGCTACAATTATAAACAAATTACTTAAGAAAAAGTTTGTTGCTGTTGTTGCTGCTGCTGCTTGTTGTTCTGTGGAACAAGCTATTCTGAGTGCACATACTATTGCACTCCACATACCTTGCACTGGAACATATTATTGCATATACTATTTGTGACCGCCTCAAGTCTAATTACTTCCTTCTTTTAATCAACATGCGTTCTCATCATCTTTGTTATCTGATACGCAGTTACGGGAATTTACCACTAACTTTCACTGGATTATATCCTTCAAGGTGACCGCCTTTTTCCTTGACTACTCCAATGCATTGGATCGTGTCGTTAACTGCTGTATCTACTCTTTGACCAGGCCCACTAGTGCCATCTTGCCTTGACAACCTTTTAGCTTTCCGCACAATTCACAGTCATAAATGATATTGCTTCTTTTAATGGGATCAACTGTTTTTGGGAACTTCACGCACCTTGTAATGGTTGGGGTCGGGCATGAAATAGATGGTAGCTGCCCATGCCGTCGTCCAACTTATCCACGCTGAGGACGTTGTTGAAGGGAGAGACTTGTTCTCATTGAGAACGAGGAATATTGGATTTATTTACAGTATCTACATGAGAACGTTGCAGCCCATCAGTCTAACATGACAAAGAGGAAGCCACACTGAGGAGCCGCCAACGGCTCCTTAAATACACTATGTCCTCCCTAGATCCCTAAGTCAGGGAAAACGGCCGTTCAACCTGCTACCATTTCTCAGCGTTCGAAGTCTGCGCCATTGAGTTATAGGCGCCGTTAGCCTAACCCATGACGCGTTTCGCCGGTGGCAGCAGGGTGTGTCGCTAGTTTGCTTCAATGCTAATCGCATTAACGTCGACATTCATTGTGAGAGGAGTTACACCGAAGTTGTTTTAAAGGGTGCGTAACCGAATGCCATCCCGATAGCAACTCGAGAACCATTGCATACGTCCGGGCGCATTCATAATCGCCTCAGCATCAAACGTATATTGTTAGGATTGGAGGCTCAATCCCATCGCTCGTAACCCGTTGTCAAGATTGGAGTCCGGCATGAATTAGAAGGTAGCTGGCCCGTGCCGTCGTCCAACTTATCCACGCTGAGGACGTTGATGAAGGGAAGGACTGCTTTTCATCGAGAACGAAGAATACGGGTTTATTTACAGTATCTACATCAGTCTAGCATGACTGCGAGAGAAAGTACATCAGTCTAACATGATTGCTTGAGAAAGTACATCAGTCTAACATGACTGCTTGAGAGAGTACATCAGTCTAACATGACTGCTTCAGAGAGTGTCCTGAGCAGCCGCACAACTGCTGTTTATAAACACTCGGTCCTCAATCGATCCCAAGGTGACGGAAACGTTCGACCAGGCACCGTAGACAAGTTGACCAGGCACCGTAGGCGAGACGACCAGGCACCGTAGGTGAGACGACCAGGCACCGTAGGGGCATTTTATTCCCCGAGCTGACCCCCGCAGCGCGCGCGCCGGCTGCCCATTGTCTTGCGTTTTGGTCGGCGCGTGGGAAGGGGTCTCCGTAGACGTTCCCGCGGCAACTCCCCCACTCATGGTAGATCAGATCCGCGGTGGCGGGTTCAGGCACAAAGCCTGATTCGTAAAAACTCGGCTCCAGCGACGGGGAGACCAGGACGCGCGTATTGTTGTCCGCACACAGTCGACCTAGGGACGCCGTGGCTAGAGGTTTGCGGCGGCGCTCCAGGAAAAATTGACGCCCGCTGTCGCAACTGGCAGGCAAAACTTGCACGTCATCGGGCCGTTCTTAACAATATTCGGTAGAAATGACGGCTTATTCACTTGTTCAGCTTTGTTACGAGCTACCGCACTTCGGAATTATCTTTCAGATAATTTAGTACATTTCTTGTACTAAATATGAATATGATGCAATTTTTCGCTAGTAGTAGTTACTTGTGTTAGTTCTTATTCATGCTGGTTATGTTGTTGTTTTATGCCACTATCACTCAATGTTCCGATAAATAAATAAATAAATAAATAAATAAATAAATAAATAAATAAATAAATAAATGTTTACAAGAAGACGCTGGTGGCGAACGCTATGCACGAAGGCAACCTTTCTAATAGAAACGCGGCCTCTTGCGTGGACTGATCCCGGAGGTAGCGCAAAGCCGCGCCGAAAAAATTGCATCATTTTAAGGTTGCTGTTATCGCTTCGCACTTTTAGTATTTCAGTCTGAGAAGATTTAACGTAAAGGGAATGCACTGTCGGTGTTTTCTTTCATGACATTTGTTTGTGGGCTGTGCTTCTCAATATTTCCGAAGAATAACTTTGTCAAGGATGTAAGACGAGGTATGAGCCACTTTAGCGATTTAATGTGTGGCAATATAACCCGCATATATCGCATATGTCATATAGCAATGCGTGGCATACACATATACCTAAATATACTCGACAGTTTTCGCTCACGAACAACCCCGCCGACACCGGATTTTCTGCGACACGGCCGGGGCCCTTAACGCTATCGCAGAAACAAATAAACATCGTTGTCGACTGCTACAGTGGTGCCTGCTGTGACCTCTGAAATACACGCACGATTGCCACCACTCTCAGAGTCTGCGTCGTCACACACACACACACACACACACACACACACACACACACACACACGCACACGCACACGCACACGCACACACACACACACACACACACACACACACACACACACAAATTTACAAGCGCGAATCTTGTATGATATACCTTAGTGGTTAGGAACCTCTGGTTCTAAAGTGCACGTTCCCACATAGTGGAATGAGTTATAAGTCACTGGTGGCAATGGGTTAGCAGGTTTCGTTTTTATTTGCCACATGGCGAGGGCCAAGTTGATTGCGATGAGGTGATTTCACACACCACGACGGCATGGCGGATAATTCCAACGGACAGAGTACCGAGCTCCTTAACAAATAACGCGCAATAAGATATAACCAGGGGGGTCGCCACAAGGAATATCTTTCAATTCTAAGAAAAGGGCAATCACAACAGAGATATAGATATTAGTGCGTATACCTGAAGCGTTGGGGAGGCGGCAATCTCCATTGCAGGCCCTTTGCGTGCTTTCGTGCTCTTTTTTGTACGCCAGACGGTTTGCGTCCCCCAACGCTGGGCACACTCATCTAAAACTCTCGGATATTTCCTAGGTCGTGCAAACCAAGAAAAACTTTGTGCCAAAATGACAAAGGAACAAACCTTAGTCGAAGACGATGAACCACGGCCGTGTCAATAGGCTACCGTGTTCTTTTGGCCGGCGAAACCTGCAGCACCGTACTTCAATACATATAGAAGCTACGGACAAGATGGACAGCTCGAGTGAACGTCACGCCCCCAGAAGCTGGCCGAGATAAAGATACCTGAAAGCAAAGTGTACGAAGAAAAAAAAAAGGAAAAGGCTATAGGCGGAGTGCATTATCTTCCGTGAATCGAAATCAAGGGCCCCGCAATGCGGCATGCGGCGCAAGAACACCCGCATTGTCTCGAATGTAACCACGGCGCAACCTAAGCACCCATTAACCTCACTACAATCACCACCACTAATGCAATGCAAGACGTGAAAGTCCCCAAGAAAGAAATAAAAGTTTGTGCTTGCATCCATGTATGCGCAAGCTCACACTGTGGGTCTCTTTTGTGCAGCGCTTTGACGTGAAACGTCTTTCAGTTCGGTCAGCATAAGGGCTCGCTTGCGAAAACCACATGTGACGAAAACATGTATGCTATTATCGTTCGCATCTTTGCAACTGCACTAGGTCGCACGAGGTCGGGGGACTGCCGCGGCCGGATTTCGATGGGGGCGAAATGCGAAGGCGCCCGCGTCCCATGTATTGTACCATTACTGTACCAACGGGACCGCTACAAATAGGAAGCGAGCACGATTAAAAAATTACAGTAATACCCCCACTAGCTTTAACGTAAGCCTGTAAGCTTTCTAATGTGTGTAACTGATGCATTTGGTTACGTTATTTCTGTACACGATAGGCCTACAGCACCCTCTGCAGCACGCACAAGGCGTATCACGCTCACCACATGCGGCTGCATTCCTTGTACAACCTACCGTTACTACTACACCATTACTATTACAGCGAAGCTGCTGATGCGACTATATAAGCGCTCACAAAAGTTATGTGTTTCACGGTTTTCTAAAAAAACTGAAATTTACCAAATTGATATTTTAAGGAACTATAGGACTATTAGGGGGCAATAAGCAGGTAACTTTCTAAGTGTGTGCGTGTCAATTAGTGATTAAATGAAAATTGCTAAACCCGCTTTTTTGGCCAATTTAGAGGCGTTATAAGAAACTGAAAGAGTTACTCCATATTCATGAGAATATCATGAACGGCAGAAATATTATATTTGCAAGAAATTGGAGTGGATATATGTGTGACGTGTACCGAAAGTGTGTACCTTAATTACGGAGCTTTAAATATAATTACTGAACAGTGGTCCTGATTCAATTTTTATGCCCTACATGAGGCATGTAGTTGCTTTTCCTCGGGTTTCTCAGAGAAATGTGCGAGGCACAGTGTTTATATTTTGTTGAAAGAGGAAACACGTTGCTAGCGACGAACGAGAAATGTTTAAAAAGAGTAGGGTAATTTCATACTTTGCAAAAAAGTTACTTATTCAAGCGTTTCACAGTGTCCTACCACTGGTATCCGCAATGTTTCCCAAATTCGTAAAACAACTGTGCAAGACACCAACTTCAGTGAAAATAAAGCAAATATTAAGTTTAGTATGTGGCCAAAGTGTAATTAGAACTAGAACTTGGCACAATTAGGAGCGTTGCAAATACTTAACGAAGACTCATTTTCCCCATATATTCATGCGTCATGAAGGGTTCGTAGTTGGTTTCTCCAATGTCCTTGGCGAACTAAACTACATTACTTGTTTATATTTAACGAAAGTAAGGAACACGTTATGGTTCATTCGTAGGAATATTGACTTGTTTGGGTTCATTACGGCCTTCCAAAGAAATCACGTCTGCAAGTGCTCTGGGGCCGCTATCAACGTATTTTGCGAACGGCGCAAAATTGAGCTCGCGCTGCCCTGTTGCACGAAGATTGCGTTCATCGAACGTGGAGAGAACACTACGTAAAATTTGTGTGCAACGTTAAATGCATGTTAACTGAATATAGCCTTCGTAAAAAAAAATCGTTTAGGAAGTGATCAAAAGGATGTAATTATTATTTTACGCCACGTTTCTCGGTGTCACGAAAGGACTATGTTACACAAGCTTCACATTTGGCAAAAATAAGAGGCACGTTTTGGGTAGTGCGTAGGCGAAATTCAAAGCCTTGGGGTTAATTGCAGCACGCACATTAAATCACGTATTTAGGTGCTCCTAAGCGTATACATATATATGTAATCGTGTTTTACGAGCGCGCGGAATATTGCACGCAACCCTGGCAAAGCTACAAATGCCTCCAAGATCACATGTGGCGAAAACTGGGGGAGGGGGAGGGGGGGGGGGGGAGACATCTATGGCAAATTTCAGTGCGCAGTTAAATGTGGTTAGACCAAACACGGCGTTTTTTTTTTATACAAGAAATCTGAATAAATTGCTTCAAGGTGTCATACTGCCGTAACGCGCAATATCTTGCGGAGTCCTTACATAACTATACGAGGTACGAACTTCAAATTCAAGGAACGTATGAAGAATGTCATGTTCAACGTGTTCCATAACTTTCATGTTCCTGGCTTAATTTCGTATGTTGCAAATAATTACTGAAATCTCGTTTCTTCCTTATTTTTATGCGTCATAAGGGTTTCGCAATTGGTTTTCCCTGTGTCCTCGGTGAAATAAACAACAAACTTCATTTAAATACATAAAGATAATAAGGGGCATAGCTTGAAAAACATGCAGGCAAAGTTCTATGTGTGTGGATTAATTGAGGGTTTTTCAATAAAATGCGCATGCAGTGGTATATACGGAGTGCTAGGAGTATATATTTTACGATCGGCGCCATATTGAGCCCGCTGCTCTGGTATAGTTACAAACACTACAAAGCTCAAACGAAGGAAAATGGGAAATCTATGTTTTATGTTAGATGCCATTTGATCAAATACAGCGTTCGCGAAACATTTCTTAAGCAAGTTTTAGAATGTGCCACGCAGCTGTTATAAGCTACATTTCCCAACGCCCACAGAAAACTGTTACAGGAAATTTATATTCAGTTGAAATTGGGGCCATATTAGGTACAATGTGTAGCGAAGTGTTAACGTTTCTGGCTAAATTTGGAGTGTGGCAAATATTTATTGAGCGCTTGTTTTTTTTTTCGGTTTTTCTATGTTACATGAGCTTCTTCCGGCACCCTCGGTGAAATAAACGAGGCTTCTTGTTCACGTTCGGCGAATGCAAGGCTAAGGTAATGGTCAATCTATAGGCAAAATTTGAAGCGTGTGGTTTGATTGAGCCATTTGTAATAAATTACATTGAAAGCGCTCCGAAGTTTTATGAGTGTGTCTTACGAGCGGCACAGAATTTACCTCGTTGCCCTGGCAGAACGGCGAATGCCACGGAGTTGAAATTTAGCGGAAATCTCGGTGGGGGGGGCGGGGGGGGGGGAGGGAGGAGGATGTTAGTGCAAATAAATGTCTGTACGAAGTGAAGTGCGTGTACATCAACTGCAGATCTGGAAAAAAAAAGAAAAGAAATATGCATCATGTGTTCGAAGGTGTCCGCCGTTTTCAGCTATGCTTGGCGATGTCCCGAGAAAACTATGTGGTACACCAACTCTATATTTTGTCGAAATGGAGTTCACGTTACATAGATTGTGTGGCAAAACTTCAGTGTTCTTTGCCTATATAATTAGGAGCGTTGCAAGTAATTACTGAGCCCTCGTTTCTTTTCCTTTCTTTATCCGTGGTATATTAGGCTTCTTGGTGTCCTCGGTGAACTAACCAAGGTACCTTGCCTACATATATGTTTAATTACAGGCACGTTATGGGTAACGCGTAGACGATTAGGTCCGACATGTGTGGTATATTTACGGCATTAGCAGTCAATTACGTGTGCAAGCGATCCAGAGCTTTGCAGTTGTGTCTTACGAACAAGAAGTACTTGTGCCGCTGCCCTGGTAGAACTGTGAACGCAACTGAGATCAAATTTAGCGAGGAAAAAAAGAAAAAGGAAAGGGAGAAGACGTGGACCCTATAGCCGATGCTCTGGCGAAGCAAATGTGTATAGATTAATTACTACCTTTGTGAAAATTCCTCAAGTGCTCGAAAGCGTTATATCCGGCCAAGCTTCCCAACAGGCCCGTCATATAAGGGCAACATATTAAAGTACGGGATTTACTTACAGGCAACTGAAATTTCATTACGATCCACAAGGAAAACGAGGCTCGTGCAAAAAATCGAAGCTCCGTTATACTAGTGCTGTTCGTCGAAGCTGACAAAGATTCATGCACGCAATTGATGAGCACTGTAGTTTCTCCGTTAGCGCTGGATTTTCGCATCGATCGTGTGAGCCGAAATTGCGCGAATCAGGTCGCACATACACGTCCCGTGAGGGCGGAGGACAAACGTGATCTTCAAGTTCAGGGTCAGGTGTTAATCTGTTCTGTGCGCTGCTTTCCGCCGTTCGCGGCCGCAAGGCAAGTATCGAGTCTCCGCAAGGCAGGGCGTTGCTCGCGTTCTCTCTCACTCGCGTTCCCCGCACCGCTTAATTCTCCCACTGCTTTTACTGTACTGCAATCGCTCGTAAGCATTGAGGGCGCGCTGTTTACAGCTCCTCCGGCTTCAAGCGCAGCGTAATAACATGAGCAACCCTGCGAACGCCGTGGTTGGGCGTCACTACTAGACCCGAAAACGAAGAAACGCACCGTAATCAAATGCCAAACGGCACGGAAAACGAACGCGCGCGCGACTTAACAGCACGCTGCGTGCTGGAGCCGTGGCAGCTTGCGGATAGATCGCGCGGGTCTCGTCTATCTCTTATGTCGTTGGTGAACTGCTGCGAATATGCGTAGTGCAATGTGCACTGCCATCGCACCCGCTCTAGCATTTTTTTTCTCTTATCTGAGCTGTCTAGACTTATCAGTGAATGAATGAATGAATGAATGAATGAATGAATGAATGAATGAATGAATGAATGAATGTTCTTTAGTGGCGCAAGGGCCAGGTATGGCCAAAGAGCACCATATCAGTGAATGAATAAATACTTATCTGTACGCTTGTTCCAACGCGTCACATCATTTCTATGATCCCCGCGCTGTGTACTTTGAAGTTTCCGCAATCTTTCTTTTTTGTCTGCAAAATATTTAGAGCAAAATGTATGCCGCAACCACCCGTGAGATGTTTTCATTCCGGTCGCGAAAGTATTTGTAGTTTACTATATCTTTCGAGTCCACTAGCGCGCTGGAAGCTACGCGTACAGGAAGGATGGCAAGGGGCCCGGGCACTGCCCCGGCCAGAAAGTGGACATTTTCGTAACGTAACTTTTTTTTTACGACGATACATCCGGTTCAGGCATGTGTGGCGCTCTCTCGATGCGGGATGGGAGAGCTCGGGCGCCTGGAGCTACGTTGCTTACACATGCCAGTCGACGCACGTGGTTTGATCATCTCGAAGACGAGAGGGCTGGTCGCGGCACCTCGTGGCGCGACCATGGAATGCAATGCAACTAGCATCGTATTCCATGCCACCAAGTTTTGAGCATGGCTCTGTACGCGCTAGAGATTGTGGTTTGGCTCACTCACACTGAAGTTTGAAGCAGCAGGAAAAAAAAAAGGAAACGTTATATTCTTGTGAACACGAATATGTGAAGCATGCCCCGAGGTCAGAAATAATTTTAAAAAAAGACGTGTTATATTGTGCAAATGTAGTAGCTAGCGCACCGTTGAACAAAGGACGAACAATGAGCGCCTTTTCCGAAGTGATGTGGCTTAGAAACAAAAACGCCATTAACTTCTAAATGCGACCCAATGATGTGTTCTACGCAGTATCTACGACGATGCGATCTCGGAGGTCACACTCAGCCGACGCAGCTACGCGCACATGGCGTGTGTGTAGACCAGAAGGGCAAAGATGAAATACGTTTTTTTAAAGATTGCAGACTTGCATAGTAAATTATTTAACAGAGAATTAGCAAATCTAGTATTAATGACGCTGTTCTCGATATCACGAACTCAGCCAAAATCCGTTGGTTGGCTTGGTAGCTTGCGACGTAGGTGCATGACGACATTGCGAAGGAGAGAGCGAGCGCTTGCTGGCGGTTTTTGACACGAGGTTGTAAATTTCTGTAAGGAAATTAAATTATGGGGTTTTACGTGAAAAAAACACTTTCTGATTATGAGGCACGCCGTAGTGGAGGGCTCCGGAAATTTCGACCATCTGGGGTTCTTTATCGTGCGCCTAAATCTAAGTACACGGGTGTTTTCGCATTTCGCCCCTATCGAAATGCGGCCGCAGTGGCCGGGATTCGATCCCGCGACCGCGTGCTCAGCAACCCAACATCATAGCCACTAAGAGAGAGAGAGAGAGAAAAAACATTTATTCGAACCATCGAGGTAGTTGAGCTTGAGGTCGAGTGGGTGGTGTCCTCATTCCAGGACTCCAGTGGCCATGGCTGCTCGACGTACTTGCTGGACGAGAGCTTCTTGTCCCGCCAGGGTATCGCCGGTCAGCTGTACCTCCCACCGCTCAAATGACGTGCTAGGCGTCTTTAAGTGTTGAGGTTTGCCCCCGCACCCCCCCGAGATGTGAAAGAGTGTAGGGCGTGTGTCGCCGCACCAGGGGCAGATGCCGCGATATGTATGTGGGAACATTTTACTGTATCTGTGTAGGTTTGGAAATGTGTTTGTCTGAATAAGTCGGAGAGCTACGGCATCTTCAGTGCTGAGCTTTCTGTGAGGCGGAGGATAAATCCTGCGGTTGAGTCGCTGGATCTCGAGTCGGTCGCAGTAATTGGACGGCAGGGGCATGAAGGTAAAGGGTGGGGATTGATGAGACGATTCGTCTTGCCCCGCTCGGTTGATTAGCGCTCGAGCTAGGGCGTTCGCCCTTTCGTTCCCCTCCAGACCCGCGTGGCCCGGCGTCCACGTGATTTGATGGTATTCTTGCAGCCTCGGGCCTAGAATCTGAGCCGCCAGCAGCTGTGTTCGTCCGTTGGTAAAGTTACAGCAGGCCTGTTGCGAGTCGGTAACGACATGGACTTCTCTGCCTACCCTGTCTTCTTGCTTTATTACCAGCGCCGCGGCTATGGTCTCAGCCGCAGCTGGGGTCTCTGCCCTTACGGAGGCCGCGAGGGTCAAGGAGTTGTCTCTCCCGTTCACGGCGGCTACCGTGAAGAGGCCCCCTACAAGGTACGCCGCCACGTCCACGTACGTTACGTACGGGTCACCCTTGAATTGTCGGCGCTGTCTGTCGACGCGAGCCTTGCGTCGTCCTTCATGGAGTTCATGACTCATGTGCTTCGGTATCGGGTTCGCCTTGATCTTGCCTCTGACCTCAGGCGGGAGTGATCGTTGCCCATCGAGGGCACGGAGCTCCGTTGCCGTTCCGGTCCGGTGGAGGATGGCTCTGCCCGCCGCCGTCTTCTGTAGTCTGGTCTTTTGCGAAGCCATAACCACGTCCGACAGCTCAGCGAAGGTGTTGTGGATCCCAAGGGCCGCTAACTTCTCGTTTGAGGTGGTGACAGGGAGACCCAGGGCCGTTTTGTACGCGCCTCTGATGATGGCATCGAGTTGTTCTTGGTCGCGTTTGTTTAGCGAGTGATAGTGATACGGCATGCTATACGTTATTCTGCTGATCACCAGAGCCTGGACGAGGCGAAGCGTGTCCTCTCCTCGCATGCCCTTGCGGCTTCTTGTGATTCGTTTTATAATCCGCGAGATCTGGTTGGTGGCAGACCTTAGGGTTTGGATAGTTCTCAGTGTCAGTTTATTTCTTTAATAAGGAGGAGACATACATGTTTACATAAGTATACAGAAGGAGGTCCCAGAGCATGTGGCTGAAAGGGGACCTCCTGTCAGAAAATATATACATTAAAGGAAATACAAGGCATAAAACAGCAATACAGTAGTCACTATGAGGAAGATTATTCAAAGTATATGTACCAACTGTAAAGTAATATAAAGTCAATAGCTAATCGTACAATTAAAACTGTAGTTTAAGGCATTCGCAACAGAACAAACCAAAATACTTATAAAGGCTATAAATGAGAGGAAAAAAAACTAAAGAAAAAAAGAGAAAAAAACGGCAAGGAAATGAGCAGGAGTGAAGTGAATAGCTTAGATATGTGGATTATTTTGGCTGTCTAGTAGAAAAGTGAATAATGTTTTCTTGAAGAAACTCAAAGACGAAGAGTGCTTGACATTTAATGGGAGGCTGTTCCAAGTGGATAATGCTGCGAAATATCCAGATTGTTTTCCATAATTAGTATGTATTAGTGGCAATAAGAAATTGTTGTTAGCTGCAAACCTTGTGCGGTTCAAGTTAACCAATGTAGCCGCAGAAAATATATTTACTGGAGAAGGATTACGTATTACCTTAAATAACGTTATGGCTAATTTATATTTAACAATATTTTTTACTGAAAGTATTCTGTGGGAGGCTTTCAGGTTGCTCTGGATCCAAAAACCCAGAATCCTAGTCTTATTGCCTTCCGTGATCTCCTGGCCCTCAAGATAGAGGTCGATAGGGCCGGGGGACTTGTAGATTCCTCCTCCGTAGAGCCGGATCACCTCGGACTTTTCGGGCGCACAACGCATCCCGCTCGCTGCCGCAAATCTCTCCACGGCCGTCGCGGCCTCTTGAAGGGTCGCCTCTTTTCGCGCTAGGGAGCCCTTGGTGGCCCAGAGCGTGATGTCTGCGTACAGGGCGTAACCTAGGTCGGGGATCTTCCGCAGCTCTTTGGTCTGCGCGAGCATCGCGACGTTGAATAGAATCGGGGAGATTATCGCCCCTTGCGGTGTTCCTTTGTTCGGCACGTCGATCGTATCCGATCGAGTCTGGCCTATTCCGATGGTTGCCGTCCGGCCCGTCAAGAACGATTTAACGTAATTAAAGCCACTAAACAACCACGGCGGGTTGTAAATTTCTTGCTGCATGCAGTGTAGTAATATTTGGCTCACATGTTCAAAGCAGCCTCGTCTACAAATGGGCAACGTTTTGCTATTATGCTCAAAAAGTGTTTCAGGGACCGGAGGAACCTTTCACTGCTTCAGTAATTCGTGAATACTGGACCAGCGTACTTCTCATGTAGCTATGTCTCCTTTGTAAAGAGTGACAATACGGAAAACTGAGATAATTGGAAACTAAAGAAGACAGTGGCATTATTCAGGAAAGAAAAAGGTGAGAACGCACGTTGGCGGAAGACTGAGTCAGCCGGTTTGCGCAACGAAACATCCGCGACAGTAAGCATAGACAAATCTTGTAGTGCTACTACTGCTGCTGGGAGGCTGCTCAAAAGTTCGGAGCTGGAAGACCAGCTCTGGGCCGTCCGGCAAGCCGAAGATGCCGCCCGAGTTGAAGGACTTCGAGACGCCACCTTATGCCACCACAATCAAAACTGCCAGACCATTCTTTTAATAAAGTTTATTTTCTTCTTCAAAGACGTTAACTAACTTTGCGCACGAATACACAGACACACTGTAAAGATAGCTTAACAGAAGAAACTTAAGTTAGCCGTGTGGTGCGAACTTAGTTACCGCACAGATGCCACTCACAAAATCTGATGAAGCCGCAATCATGTTGACTGTACTTGCTTCACTGGATTGCAAATGCTCCCATGCGCGTCACCTCAGAAGTAATTTGCCCTCTAGCTTACTATATCCGTGATCGTATAAGCAGTCGTGATATAGTACGTGGAATGCGAGCACAAAGTCCACACAACGGCTTCGCGTTGCACCAGTAACCTTAGCCTATGTTAAAAATTCGTGAGTGCTGAAGCATCCATTTCTTTATTCACTAGCTACGGCTCATCGAAGAAAGAACGCATAAATGACCCGTCCACTCGTGCTGCATAGGTTTCGTCAGCCAGAACGCAAAATCACCAATTTGCGCTCATACTCAGGGCAAGCCCGCGTCTTTCCACAGCTCCATGACATCGCTGCCGGCGGTCTTGAGTGCAATTCGTTCTTTCATCCTGGAGACCTGCTCCGGTGAGAAGTGGTTCCGCCAGTCCCCCACGATGCCTTTCCTCACGAAGTCTCCCTTGATTGGCTTGTCCAGCAGGTTCCCCATGGCTTCTACTAAAGACTTCATCCCTTCAGGCAGCGTCTCCAGGGGAACGCTGGCCAAATCTTTGATCCAGTTGTTCATCTCGGCGTTAATCTTCTTCATGGAGTCGACGCTAGTCGTAGCCATAATCCTCTCGAAGATATCTGGGCTCTGCCTTAACTTGTCTCCGTACTCTTTACCCAGGAAGTCGGCGATCTTGAGCACCCAACCACGAGTGTCCTTCTTGAGGTCTTCGTAAGTGATGAAAAGCACGTTGCTGTCCCCTCGATGTTCGTACCAGGACAAGAGGTGGTCGAAGTAGTCGCCGTAGTCCACTTTTCCTTCGACGAACATGTCAAAGAACTGGTCGAACGTGCCGTCCTCGAAGAGGTACATTGGAATGTTCCTCGTGTGGTAGTAGAACGACACGCAGCAGTCGTAAGGGTTGCGGGTGATGTAGACGTACTTGGCGTTCGCCGAGTAAGGCTGCTTGTTGAACGGCAGGTGAGTCTTGACGGCATTTGGTCGTGGCATAGTCTGTGCGACCTCGGCTCCTACAAGCTCCAAGAACGGAGCCATGTTCATGAACTCCATGAGGTTCGCAGGGGGCACACCATTGCGGAATATGCCATACACAATGTATTGCATCCATGTTGTGCCACACTTCGGGTAGCTCACGACAAAGACGTCTCCATCGAGCGGTTTGTAGGACAGAGCAGAGCGCATGTTTCTATCCGTGAAAGTATTGCTGAGGTACAGACCTTCGAAATCTCTGTAGGCATTCATGTATGCAGGTCCGGGCTTGCACGCCTGTAGGGAAAGCACATGATCGCATAATGTAAGAAAAGGCTATAGAATAGAAGGTGTGTGTTTTAGCTGCAGCGAAGTAAAAAAACATATAATGCCTATGGCAGATAGCGCCAATTCTTACCCTTGATCTAAATTATTACTACAACGAGAAATCAAAACACCTACTTGAATAATTAACATAAGTACGCTAATGAACGTCTTAATTATTTACGTTACGGTACATATTTCAATCTACCAATTGTAACTTGTGAGTACGCAAGTGACATCGACTTAGAACAAACAATCACGACTGCGCCAGTTTTGAGCTATTATATTTCAACAAAGTGTCCGACGAAATGCATTGGCGTTCCAGTTACTTCTGTGCTTCAATGCGCAAAGCAGCGTTTTCTTAGAAAAGTGGAAGAACTGAAGCGGTGCGACTGTCGCCTCAAAAGTAGGCGAAGAAGATGGGCTCCCACGCGCAGGTTGGGCGAGAATAGAACTCGTTAGCGCCCTCGACCTGAGCGGCCACAGCCGCTCCCGAGATCCTGCTGCGCCATGGCTCGCCGGCCTACCGTGGTTATAAGGCGGCTACCGCTTTGCGCCGCCTCCCACAAATTGGTGGCGCGGAAGACCGAGCCCAGCCATGCCAGCGTCAAACCACACAACATTGCATTTTTACCGCAAGTTTGACGGCGAATATTCCGAAACCTGTGCCATCCTCAGAATTCATTCGAAGTCGATATGCCTTGCACACTCATTAGGTGCAATTCGTTGGTTGAAATATGTCCCGTAAAGTAAATAACTGAAGCGGTAAGTAACATGATTACGTTTAATATTCAAGTAACCATTGTTATTCCTCGTAGGAGTGATCGCCGCCTCATCGAGTAAGTTAGATCAAGGGTTAGAATTGTGCTCGCAGCCACAGGCAGTTCTTTAAAATTCTGTGCAGCTAAACACCCTGCATGAGATTACAACTATTGGGAGCTTCATTAATGCGCATAAAGTGAAGTAAGTATCTCATAAAATGCACTGATATTTGAACTTTGCCTCCGCATACGCGTTAGACCAGAACGATCTGGAAGTGTTCAAAAAATAAGTAAACGCGTGTGATTACTGATGTAAGCGATGTACAGCCACACAACCGTGGTACCCGATCTACTGCAAGCTGAAAACACTGTTGTATACCATTCAGTCTCTTCAGGCCCTGTGTCCATTCCCGTGAACAATAGCTTTGATCAAAGTTAACTCAAAACTTTTGATCAAAACTGATAAGCTAAAATATTTTGTTGCAACATTAAGAAATAGATGCGGGCGATACCAAACGTCAAGCGTTTAATGATTATTTTGCCAATCGTTCTCGAGAAAAACGACGATTTGTGTGAGAAGTGTAGGGCTACATTGCAAACGACGACTCAAAAATCAATGTTTTGTGCATTTCAACTGCCACCAGATGACGCGGCAATCCCAGATGAAAAGGGAAGGTGAAGAACTGCCATGAGGCGCTAAACCTGTATACTTGTGAGATTGCAGTAAAACAAAAGACGCTTTTATCTGAACGAACCGGAGAAATGGACTCTCTATCCACACGTATGCAAGATATACCGATGCGAGCAGGTGCCCGTGCAATGTGATTAAGAAGGTACTTTTTTCGGAATCGTATAAGACCGGTTTACTATAAGAAATGATTTTAAAATGTGTTTGACTAGGAGTTTGTTTTGGTTTTAATTAAATTATGGGGTATTACGCGCCAAAACGACGATATGATTATGAGGCACACCGTAGTGGGCGACTCAGGGAACTTGTATCATCTGAGGTGCTTTAACGTGCACCTAAATCTAAGTACACGGGTGTTCTCGCATTTTACGCCCATCGAAATGCGGCCGCCGTGGCCCGGATTCGATCTCGCGACCTCGTGCTTAGCAGCTCAACACCATAACCACTAAGCAACCATGGCGGGTTGTTTTGGTTTCTGAGAAGGGTAGCAGCCGTACTACATTTATCACTTCATCCAATTATTCTGACATAACTCTGTTTCGATGGTCTTATGTAATACTTCCCCGGAGGAGCCGCGGTAGGAAACATCACCAAAATTTGCAGTGTTGCGGAAACGAAAAAAAAAAAAAAAGCTATGACATAAAAAGAGGTTTAATTAGTGCTTTTTTTTTTTTTGCTCTACAGAACCGCAGCACGCAAATTCTCACCCGAAATTAAAATCAGTGAGGGCGACTGCTGTTCGCGTATGCATAGCAGTGAAGTGATGTTCATCGAACAAGAATAACGGGAATGTGTCGTGAGTCGAATTGACAGATCAGTAGCGCTACCCCGACTGGTTCACGAAGTTCATGAAGCTACTTCCAGTGCAGGCGAAGCAACTGCTATCGTACCACAGAATGCCCACCTCTGTTTTACAAAATTATTAACGCGTGATTTTGTCGCCCTTCAATAATTTGGAAATTAAACATTCATATGGCCGAGATTCATAAGGTAGAGGGCAACCAAACCAAATACATACTTTAACGGCGGGTTCCACATCTTTATGCGAATAACTGCAGTTCTCACTGTATTTGTTGACTGATGCCCGTTTTGTTTGTGACAATACACACGTTTAATTTACGTTCTAATGATGTATTTATTTCACATTCTTCTCTCGTCATTCTCCCCGTTGGGCCGGGTCAATTTACACCAGTATCGTTGAAATGAAGCTGGCAGAAAAAAAAAAAAAAGAAAGGAAAAAAAAGTCTAGAGGGCTTGATTTCAAGTGTGAACAGATTGTCATAGACATGCCTTTTTCAAAGCGAAATAAGTCCAACGTATGCTTGTATATCGTACTGTTTTGGAGGCTATTGTGCGATATACTCGGAAGAACTTGGAAATATCTACCAAACAAATTGTGCGTAATGGCGTTCACATCAGAGGGAACGACTGCTGTTTTAAGGCAGATTGTGCCTTTGTGCCTCCTTCTAATTTTGATCTGCGAGACACATTAGAACGTGTGAAACATACCTCTTCTAGGTCT
Source organism: Dermacentor andersoni (assembly GCF_023375885.2). Classification (NCBI taxonomy): domain Eukaryota; kingdom Metazoa; phylum Arthropoda; class Arachnida; order Ixodida; family Ixodidae; genus Dermacentor; species Dermacentor andersoni. The sequence continues at coordinate 136,796,841 of NC_092815.1, forward strand.
TTATTCTTCGTTTCATCTTCTGTGGGCTTCTTCGATGACGGCATGGCAGGCTGATTTCGATTTCGTCACCGATAACTGCGTGAAACAGCGACAGGAAGCGATCGTGCATGCTATCGTCTGAAGTAGGGTATTTGTGAGAACAGCACTCGCGCCACGAAGGAATGTCCGGTCCAGTAAAAACAGCCTTAAAGAAAGAAATCGCGGACTTCATAAATTTCTCGATCACTGAACTCGATTACTGTGACAACAGCGGGCATATTCACAGCGCACGCCGAAATCTTCTCCATTTCACGCAAACATTGTGAAGGTATTATTGCGAAAATAAAAGCTAAAAAAAGGGGGAAAAATCAGACACGATGGATGCTGATTTCCTGTTTTAATGCGCTGGCATTCTTAGGGTACTTCACGCACTTTCCGAGAGCTATGTATCTATCTATGCATGTTTGTATCAATGTATCCAACCGTTTTCCGACCTATGTGCGTCACTGAGTAGTTCGTGGTCGAATCGCTAGCGCATCGGGCTTCTGTGCCGAGCTGACAGGGTTCGAAACCAAGCACCGGACCAACTTCGGTCGCTGAGTATACGCCATTGCGTACATACGTGCCGCACTTCAACGAATATATTTCATGCCGAAATGGGTGACTGTAGATGCGGGACTGGTTGGCACCGCTGTACTACGGTAGGTGTTCGAATAAACACTTTAACGCCACTTGGCGCAATGGCTATGTGCCGCTCAGTCTGTGCTAGTCTTCAATGAACCTCTCTGACGATAACTTGGCTAACCGTGGGAACCTACCACTTTACAGTAACAAAAAATATACCTTAGTCGATGCTGAACGGAATCGAGCCCACGTCACAAGGGTTCTTCAAGGACAGCAACCTGACGCAATAGCAAGTTGCGCCATGAATGCACTGGGTATGTGCCACTCTTCAATTAACTTCTCGCCAACTTGGGTCACTGAGAATGTGCCACTGAGGAACAATTCTCAGCGTCCGCAGGAACCGGCGAGCCACGCCTCTCGTCTCGGGGGTCGCACGCGGACTTCTCGGCGGTGCCTCTAGATGGCGCAGCGTGTCCAGAAAGAAGCGCGAGAGAGAAGCCCAGTTGCAGCATAACGCGTTTCTCAGCGTTCGCACGCACGGGCGCACCATTGGTTTCGGAGGCCAAGCGCAGGCTTCGCGGCGGCGGCGCTAGATGGCGCCGAGTGTTGTCAGGAAAACGCGAAAGCGCAATCCCGCTGCAGTAGACGCCTCATACATAACTCGTTTCGGCGGTGGCAGTACGTTGTGTCGCTGTGTAATTAAATGCAATTACCATCGACAGTCATCGTTAGATGTGTTCCGCCGCAATTTTATGTTTCTGCTTTTTAGCGTTTCAAGGGCTACAATTATAAACCAAATTGCCTAAGGAAAAAGTTTACTGCTGCTGCTGCTGCTGCTGCTGCTGCTGCTGCTGCCGCTGCCGCCGCCGCGTGTTATTGTTCTGTGGAACAAGCTAGTCTGAGTGCACATATTATTGCACTCCATATAACTTGCAATGGAACATATAATTGCATATACTATTTATGACCACCTCAAGTCTAACTATACTTCCTTCTTTTTAATCAACATGCGTTCCGCTCATCTTTCTTATCTGATACGCAGTTACGAGAATTTACCACTAACTTGCACTGGATCATAACCTTCAAAGTGACTGCATTTTTTCTTGACTACTCCAGTGCATTGGATCGCGTCGCTAACTGCTTTATCTGCTCTTCGACTAGGCCTACTAGCGCCATCTTGTCTGGACAACTCTCTAGCTTTTCGCATAATTCACAGTCAAATGATATTGGTTTTTTTAATGCGATCAACATTTTCGGGAACTTCACGTACATTTAGGGGATTGTCTATCCCACGTGCGGACTTTGTCTGCCATGGCTCCATCTTTAACCATTTTCTGTCAACTGGTCCCTGGGTATGTGCTACTCTTCAATGAACTTCCCTGACGACAACTGGATATGTGCCGCACTGCGGCTCTTTAATGGCATAAAAAAACAACACAAAAGAACAGATTTTTTTTAGTTCTGGATGGAATCGAAACCGCATCACATATGTTCACATAATCTTGTGTGAATATATGTTCACACAACCCATGCGCGGACATGGCGGCGGCGTCGTTAGGTTATAGGCGCCGTTAGCCATACGCATGACATGTTTGGCCGGTGGCAATTCATGACAGTAGTTAGCTTCAGTGCTGATCGCATTAACGTCGACATCCATTGTGAGAGGAGTTACGCCTAATTTGGTTTAAATGGTGTGTAATCTCATGCCGTCCCGATAGCAACTCGAGAACCATTGCATACGTCCAGGCGCATTCATATTCATCTCAGTATCAAACGTGTATGGCTTATTCACTTCTTCAGTTTTGCTACAAGCTATCGCACTTTGGAACTATCTTCCAGATACCACTGTTTCAATTTACTAAGCGATAATTTTTCCGCGAACATATTGTATGCACATTTATTGTACTAAATATGAATAATGGTGAAATTTTTTTGCTGGTAGTAGTTACTTGTGTTAGTTCTTTTTCATGCTGATTATGTATTCTGTTGTTTTATGCCCCTATCACTCAATGCTCCGAGCAGAGCCTGCGATAAAAAATAAATAAATAAATACTTTGAGAGCGCTTAAGCTTCGCCTTTAAGAGTGGAACGCGATAGCATACAAAGATGCCCGACTGCTTCTCACGCTTCCTTGCAATCGCATCTTACATAACCGTAATGTTTACCAGAAGACGCTGGCGGTGAACGTATGCACGAAAGCGACCTTTCTGGTAGAAACGCGGCCTCTTGCGTAGGCCGATCCCAGAGGTAGCGCACAGCCGCGCCAAAAAATTGCATAATTTTCAGGTTACCGTTATTGTTTCGCACTTTTAGTATTTAAGTCTGAGAAGATTTAACGTCAAAGGAATGCACTGTCGCTGTGTTGTTTCATGACATTTGTTTGTGGGCTGTGCTTCTCAAAATTCCGAAGAATAACATTGTCAAGAATGTAAGACACAGTATGAGCAACTTTAATGATAAAATGGTGTGGCAATATAACCCGCATATGCCGCATATGTCATATAGCAACGCGTAGCATATACATATAGCTAAATATACGCGGCAATTTTCGCTCACCGACAACCGCGCGCCGCCGCCGGCACCAGATTTTCTGCGACGCGGCCGCGGTTCTTAACGCTATCGCGTTAATAAATAAACAGCGTTGTCGGCTGCTACAGTGATGCCTGCTGTGGTCTCAAATACACGCACGGTTGCCACCACTCTCAGAGTCTGCGTGGTTGCACACACACATAAAAAAACGCACAAATTTACAAGCGCGAATTTTGTACGATATACCTTAGTGGTAAGGCACCTCTGGTTCTCATATCTGCTTTCCCACATAGTGGAATGAGTTATAAATAAGTCACCGGTGGCAATGAGTTAGCAGGTTTCGTTTTTATTTGCCACATGGCGACGGCCAAGTTGATTGCGAGGAGGTGGTTTCACACACCACGACGGCATGGCGGGAAGGTCCACAGGTCAGAGTCCCGAGCTCTTTAACAACTGCCGCGCAGCAAAATGGAACCAGTGAGGTGGCCACAAAAAAACCCTTTGAGTTCAAAGAAAAGGGCAACCACAATAGAGAGACAGATATTAGTACGTATACCTGAAGCGTTGGGGAGGCGGCAATCTCCATTGTAGGCCCTTTGCGTGCTTTCGTGCTCTTTTTTGTACGCCAGACGGTTTGCGTCCCCCAACGCTGGGCACACTCATCTAAATCTCTCGCATACTTCCTAGGTCGTGCAAACCAAGAAAACCTTAGCTCTTAGAAATTAAAGGACCACGCAGAACGACAAAAGAACATACCTTAGGCGAAGACGACGAACCACTGCGGTGTCAGTAAGCGACCGTGTTCTATCGGCCGGCGAAACCTGCAGCCCCGTACTTCAATACATATAGAAGCTACGGATAAGACGGACAGCTCGAGTGAACGTCACGCCCCCAGAGGCTGGCAGAGATAAAGATACCTGAAAGCAAAATCTACGAAGAAAAAAAAATAAAAAGGACTATAGGCGGCGTGCATTATCTTCCGTGAATCGTAGTCAAGGACCGCGCGATGCGGCATGCGGCGCAAGAACGCCCGAATTTTCTCGAATGTAACCACGGCGCAACATAAGCACCCATTAACCTCGCTGCAATCACTACCGCTAATGCAACGCAAGACGTCAAAGTCCCCAAAACAGAAATAAAAGTTTGTGCTTGTATCTATGTATATGCAAGCTCACCCTGTGTGTCTCTGTCGCGCAGTTTTTTGACGCGAAAGTTATTTCAGTTCGGTCAGCATAGGGTATCGCTTGCTAAAAACCAGATGTGACGAAAACATGTACGCTGCATATCGCTTGCATCTTTGCAACCGCACTACCAGCGCGCCAGCCCGCCGCAGTGGCTTAGCGGCTATCGGTGTCGCGCTGCTAAGCTCGAAGTCGCGGGACCGCCGCGACCGGGTTTCGATGGGGGCGAAATGCGAAGACGCCCGCGACCCATGCACTGTACCAGTAGTGCCAACGGGACCGCTACAAATAGGAAGCGAGCACGATTAAAAAATTAGACCGTAGGACCCCCACTGGCTTTAACGTAATCCTGTAAGCTTTCTAATGTGTGTAACTAATGTATTTGGTTACGTCATTTCTGTATACGATAGGCCTGTACGGTACCCTCTGCAGCACACACAAGGCGTTTCACGCTCACAACTGCGGCTGCACTCCTTATACAGCATGCCCGAAAGTACAGCGAAGCTGTTGATGCGACTATAGAAGCGTTCACCGAAGTTATGTGCTTCACGGTTTTCTCACAAAACTATGAAATTTACCAATTTCATATTTTAAGGAATTACAGCACTATCAGAGGGCAGTAAGCAGGTAAATTTCGAAGTGTGTGTCGGTTATTCATTAAATGAAAATTGCTAAACCGTCTTTTTTGGCCAAGTGCGTTGTAAGAAACTCTGAAAGAGTTACTCCATATTCATGAGAATATCATAAACGACAGAAACATATTTGCAAGAAATGATGGTTGATCTATGTGTTACGTGTACCGAAAGTGTGTACCTTAATTACGGGGCTTTCAATATAGTTACTGAACAGTGGTCTCCATCCAACTTTTATGCCTTATATGAGGCGTGTAGTTGCTTTTCCTCGGGTTTTTCAGTGAAATGTGTGAGGCACAGTGCTTATATTTCGTTGAAAGAGGAAACACGTTGCTAGCGACGAACGAGAAATGTTTACGAAGAGTAGCTTAATTTCATACTCTGTAAAAAAGTTACTTATTCAAGCGTTTCAAAGTGTCGCACCGCTGGTATCCGCAATGTTTTCCAGATTCGTAAAACAAATGTGCAAGACATCAACTTCAGTGAAAATAAAACAAATATTAAGTTTAATATGTGGCGAAAGTGTAATTAGAACTAGAACTTTGCACTATTAGGAGCGTTGCACATAATTAACGAAGACTCGCTTTCCCCACATATTCATGCGTTATGAAGGGTTCGTAGATTGCTTATCCAATGTCCTCGGCGAATTAAACTAGATTACTTGTTTATGTTTAACGAAAGTAAGGGACACGTTATGGTTCATTCGTAGGAATACTGACTTGTTTGGGTTCATTACGGCCTTCCAAAGAAATCACGTCTGCAAGGGCTGTGGAGTCGCTATCAATGTATATTGCGAACGGCACAACATTGAGCACGCTGCCCTGGCGTAACCATAAGTTGTATTAAGATCACATCCATCGCACACGGAGGGAACGCTATGGAAAATTTGTGAGCAACATTAAATGCGTGTTAACTGAATACAGCCTTCGCATACAATTCGTTTAGGATGTGCTCAAAAGGATTTAATTATTAACTTACGATATGTTTCTCGGTGTCACAAAAGAACTCTATGTTACGCAAACTTCATATTTGGCAAAAATAAGAGGCACGTCATAGGTAGTGCGTAGGCGAAATTCAAAGTTTTCGGGGTAATTGCAGCCTGTACAAAATATTACATATTTAGGTGCTCCTAAGCGTATATAATTCAGTTTTACGAGGTTCTCAGTATCTTGCACGCAGCCCTGGCATAACTACAATTACCTGCAAGATCACATATGGCGAAAACGGGGGAATATCTAAGTCATATCTCAGTGCTCAGTGACATGTGCCTACATTAAACACGGCTTTCTTTTTTTAATTTTTAATCAATTGCTTCAAGGTGTCATGCTGCCGTTACGCGCAATATTTTGTGGAGTCCTTACATAACTACAAGATACGAACTTCAAATTCAAGAGAGAGATAAAACTTTATTATGTCCTTGATGGGGTCCAGGGGTGCCGGGGGTAGAGAGACTAACCATCAGTCCCCACCTTCCTCAGACGGCGGCCAGTCCTTGCTTTCTACCGGCGTCTTCGGCCATCCGGACGGCCCAGAGCTGCTTCTCTGGATCCAAGCTGAGCAGCAAAGTCTCTCACTGCTCGGCCGTAGTTATGATGCGTGTAGTGTTAGTGCGGTAGGTGTAGGTGGGTGAGGTTTTGGGGCATTGCCAGATAATGTGATCGAGGTCAGCGCGGGCCTCGCACGCTTTGCAAAGTGGGGAGTATTCACCGGGGTAAATGCGGTTGTATAGCGCAGGGTTCGGGAAAGTTCGCGTCTGAAGTAGCCGCCAAGTGGCGGATTGAGATTTATTCAGTGTTATGTGTGCTAGGGGGTAGCGTAACCGCTCTCTGCGGTAGTGGAGGAGAATTTCTCTGAACGTGACCATTCGGTCCCGCGCGCGACCGCGATACAGAACAGAGGGCTGGTCAGGATCGGAAGAGGCAGGAGACGGATGATGCGCCCGGTGTGCGAGAGCTCGGGCGGCATCGTGGGCGGCCTCGTTTACAGCCAGGCCCGAGTGACCAGGCACCCAGATGATCTGGACGCGGCGTTGCCTTGAGGGAGGAATGCCAGAGAGTATCTTCTGCGCTTGGGGGCGCTATCAGTCCTCTTGTATAGTTGCGAATGCACACCCATCATCAGCGATTCAAAAGCTTCAAATTCAAGGAACATATGAAGAATGTCAAGTTTAACGCGTTGCAAATAATAACTGAACCCTCGTTTTGTTCCTATTTTTATGCGTCATAAGGATTTCGCAGTTGGTTTTTCCTGTGTCCTCGGTGAACTAAACAACAAACTTCATTTAAACATTTAAACACTGAAAGGAAATAAGTACTATGGCTTTAAAAACATGCAGGCAAAGTTCAAAGTGTGTGGATTAATTGAGGGTTTCGCAATAAAATGCGCATGCAAGTGGTATATACGGAGTGCTAGGAGTGCATTTTACGAGCGGCGCGAAATTGAGTTCGCTGCCTTGGTATCAATACAAACATCAAAAAGATCAAACGAAGAAAAATTTGAAATCTGTCAAAATGTCAGATGTCATCTGATCAAATACAACGTTCACGAAACATTTCTTAAGCAAGTGTTAGCATGTGTCTCGCATCTGTTATAAGCTACATTTCCCAACATCCCCAGAAAACTGCGCTGCAGAAAATTTATGTACAGTTGAAAGTGACGCCATCTTACGTGCAATGTGCAATGTGCAAAATTTTAACGTTTCTGGCTCGATTAGGAATGTTACAAACATATAATAAACCCTTGTTCTTTCATTCTTTTTCTATGTGTTATATGAGCTCCGTCCAGTACCCTCGGTGAAATAAACGAGGCTTCTTGTTTACGTTCGGTGAATGTAACGATAAGGTGATGGGTAATCTATAGGCAAAATTTGAAGCGTGCGGTTTAAATAATTCATTTGTAATAAATTACATTGCAAGCTCTCCGAAGTGTTCTGAGTATGTCTTACCAGCGGCGCAGAATTTATCTCGTTGCCCTGGCAGAACGGCGAATGCCACCGAGATCAAATTTAGCAGAAATCGCGCGAGGAGAATGTTATTGCAAATATCTGTACGAAATGAAGTGCGTGAAGATCAACTACGTACAGGTTCTCGAAAAAAAAGAAAGATATATGCATCAAGTATTCGAAAGTGTCATACCGCTGCTTTCAGCTAAGCTTGGTGATGTCCCGAGATAATTCTACGTTACATGAAGTTTGTTTCGTCAAAATGGGGGTCACGTTACGTACATTGCGTGGCACAACTTCAGTGTTCTTGGTCTAATTAGGAGCGTTGCAAGTAATTACTGGACCCTCGTTTCTTTTCCTTTCTTATACATAGTATATTAGATTTCTCCTCGGTGAACTAAACAAGGTACTTTGTCTACATATATTATAAATTGCAGGCAAGTTATGGGTAATGTGTTGACGATAAGGTTCAATATGTGTAGTATATTTACGGCATTACCAGCCACCTACGTGTGCAAGCGATCTAGAGCTTTGCAGTTGTGTTTTACGGACAAGCAGTATGCTTGTCCCTCTGCTCTCGTAGAACTGTGAACGCAACCGAGATCAAATTTAGCGAGAAAGAAAAAGAGAGAGAGAGAGAGAGAGAGAAGACGTGGACCCTACAGCCGATATGCTGGCGAAGTAAAATGTGTACAGATTAATTACTATCTTTGTAAAAATTTCTCAAGTGCTCGAAAGCGTTATATCTGGCCAAGCTCACCAACAGGCCAGTCATATGCGGGCAACATATTAAAGTACGTGACTTAATTACAGGCAACTGAAATTTCATTACAATCCCCCAGATTCGTTTGGTCGATACGCAAGAAAAACGCGGCTTGTGCGAAAAATCGAAGCTCCGTTATACTAGTGCTGTTCGTCGAAGCTGACAAAGATTCATGCACGCAACTGATGAGCACTGCGGTTTCTCCGTTCGCGTTAGATTTTCGCTTCTGGCGTGTGAACCGAAATTGTGCGAATCAGGTCGCACGTACACGTCCCGTGAGAACGGATGAAAAACATATGAAAGTTGAAGGTCAGGTGCTAATCGGTTCTGTGCGCTGTTTTCTGCCGCTCGCGGCCGCAAAGCAAGCATGAAGCTTCCGCAAGGTAGCGCGTTGCGCGTGTTCTCTTTCACTCGCGTTGCCCGCGCCGCTTAATTCTAGCACCGCTTTTACTGTACTGCAGGCGCTCGTAAGTATTGAGTGTGCGCTGTTTACAGCTGCTCCGGCTTCAAGCACAGCGTAATAACAAGAGCTACCCTGCGAACGCCGTGGTTAGGCGTCACTACTAGGGCCGAAAACGAAGAAACGTACCGTAATCAAATGCCAAACGGCACGGAAAACGAACGCGCGCGCGATTTAACAGCACGCTGCGTGGTGGAGCAGTGACAGCTTGCGGACAGATCGCGCGGGTCTCGTCTATCTCCTATGTCGTTAGTGAACAGCTGCGAATATGCATAGTGCGATGTGCACTGCCATCGTATACCCGCTCTACGATTTTTTTCTCTTACCTGAGCTGTCTAGATTTATCAGTGAATGAGTGAATGAACGTGTGTTGTTTAGTGGCGCAAGGGCCAGGCATGGCCAAAGAGAGCCATATCAGTGTATAAATAAACACTCCATCTGTACGCTTGTGCGAACGTGTCACGTCATTTCAGTGATCACCGCGCTGTTTTCTTTGAAGTTTTCTTTTTTTTTTGTCTGGAAAATACTTAGAGCAAAACGTATACCGCAACCACCCGTGAGGTGTTTTCATTCCGGTCGCGAAATTATTTTTAGTTGATTATCTTTTTCGAGTCCACTAGCACGCTGGAAGCTACACGTACAGGGAGGATGGAAAGATGGCAATGCCCCGGCCAGAAATCAAACATTTTCGTAAGTTTTCTTTTTTTTCGATGATACATCCGGTTCAGGCCTGTGCGGCACTCTCTCGATGCGGGATGGACGCGCTCGGGCGCCTGGAGCTACGTCACTTACACATGCCAGTGAGCGCACGTGGTTGTTTGATCGTCTCGAAGACGAGAGGGCTGGTCGCGGCACTTCGTGACGCGACTATGGAATGGAATACAACTAGCGTCGTATTTCATGCCACCAAGTTTTCAGCATGGCTCTGTACGCGGCAGCGATTGTGGTTAAGCTCGCTCTCACTGTAGTTTGAAGCAGCAGAAAAAAGAACGTTACGTTTTTGTCGTGAGCACAAATATAATGTGAGGTATGTTCTGAGGTCGGAAATTTTGGGGATAAAAAAGACGTGTTATATTGTGCAAATGTGTTATTCACCGATTTTCACAAGAGAACCGGTTTCAGAAGCCATGGCAGTGTAGCGCACCGTTGACGAGCAATGAGCGCTTTTTCTGAAGTGATGTTGCTTAGAAAGGAAAAGGCCGTTAACTTCTGAATGCGATGCGATGATGTGTTCTACTCGGTATCTACGACGGTGCGATCTCGAAGGTCACACTCAGACGACGCAGCTACGCGCAAATGGAGTGTGTAGAACGGAAGGGCAAAGATGAAATACCTTTTTTTAAAGATTGCAGACTTGTATTATATATTTATAGAGACTTTATTATTTCTTCAAACACGTATATACTATTAACAGCAAAGGGAAAGCGAGGAGCAAGCAAGTACTTCCGAAGTACATATACTAAAATTGGAACGATACAGAGAAAATTAGAATAGAGAATTAAGCAAATGTAGCATTACTGATAGTGTTGTCGTGATCACGAACTCGGCCAACTGTTGGTTGGCTCGGCTACTTGCGACGTAGCTACATGGGATTGCGATGGAGAGCGAGCGTTTCGCGACGGATTTTGACAAGCTTGTCAGTTCCTTGCTGCATGCAGTGCAGTAAAATTTGGCTCACATGTTCAAAGCAGCCTGGTCTACGAATGGGCAACATTTTCCTATTATGCTCAAAAAGTGTATCAGGGGCCAAAGGACCCTTTCGCTGCTTCAAAAAAAAATCAAATTATTGGGTTTTACGTGCCAAAACCACTTTCTGATTATGAGGCACGCCGTAGTGGAGGACTCCGGAAATTTTGACCACCTGGGGTTCTTTAACGTGCACCTAAATCTAAGTACACGGGTGTTTTCGCATTTCGCCCCCATCGAAATGCGGCCGCCGTGGCCGGGATTCGATCCCGCGACCTCGTGCTCAGCAGCCTAACACCATAGCCACTGAGCAACCACGGCGGGTTTCGCTGCTTCAGCAACGTGCGTTATCATAGCGAGCGTTCTTCAATGCTGGACCAGCGTATACTTCTCATGTAACTATGTCTCCTTTGTACCGAGTGACAATTCAGAAAAAGGAGATAATTGGAAAATAGAGAAGACAGCGCTCTTAATTAGGAAAGAAAAAGGTGAGAACACACGTTGGCGGAAGATTGAGTCATCCGGTTTGCGGAACGAAACATCTGCGACAGTAAGCATAGACAAATCATTTAGTGCTACTTGCCGCCGGGAACCTTCTCCGCCGGCGTCGCAGCCGCTGGTAGGCGGATCTCAAAAGTTCCGAGCTGGAAGACCAACTCTGGGCCGTCCGGCAAGCCGAAGATGCCGCCCGAAATCAAGGACTTCGAGCCGCCACCTGATGCCACCACAATCAAAACTGCCGGACCATTCTTTTAATAAAGTTTACTTTCTTCTTCAAGGACGTTGACTAACTTTGCGCATGAATACACAGAAACGCTGTAAAGATAGCTTAACAGAAGAAACTTAAGTTAGCCGTGTGTTGCGAACTTAGTTACCGCAAAGGTGCCACTCACAAAATCTGATGAAGCCGCAATCATGTTGACTGTACTTACTTCACTGGATTGCAAATACTCCCATGCGCGTCACCTCAGAAGTAATTTGCCCTCTAGCTTACTATATCCGTGTTCGTATAAGCAGTCGTGATATAGTACGTGGAATGTGAGCACAAAGTCCACACAACTGCTTCGCGTTGCATCAGTATCCTTAGCCTATGTTAAAGATTCGTGAGTGCTGAAGCATCCGTTTCTTTATTCACTACCTACGGCTCATCGGAGAAAGAACGCATAAATGACCCGTCCACTCGTGCTGCATAGGTTTCGTCAGCCAGAACGCAAAATCACCAATTTGCGCTCATACTCAGGGCAAGCCCTCGTCTTTCCACAGCTCCATGACATCGCTGCCGGCGGTCTTGAGTGCAATTCGTTCTTTCATCCTGGCGACCTGCTCCGGTGAGAAGTGGTTCCGCCAGTCCCCCACGATGCCTTTCCTCACGAAGTCTCCCTTGATGGGCTTGTCCAGCAGGTTCCCCATGGCTTCCACTAAAGACTTCATCCCTTCAGGCAGCGTCTCCAAGGGAGCGCTGGCCAAATCCTTGGTCCAGTTGTTCATCTCGGCGTTAATCTTCTTCATGGAGTCGACGCTAATCATAGCCATAATCCTCTCGAAGATATGTGAGCTCTGCCTCAACTTGTCTCCGTACTCTTTACCCAGGAAGTCGGCGATCTTGAGCACCCAACCGCGAGTGTCCTTCTTGAGGTCTTCGTAAGTGATGAAAAGCACGTTGCTGTCCCCTCGATGTTCGTACCAGGACAAGAGGTGGTCGAAGTAGTCGCCGAAGTCCACTTTTCCTTCGACGAACATGTCAAAGAACTGGTCGAACGTGCCGTCCTCGAAGAGGTACATCGGCATGTTCCTCGTGTGGTAGTAGAACGACACGCAGCAGTCGTAAGGGTTGCGGGTGATGTAGACGTACTTGGCGTTCGCCGAGTAAGGCTGCTTGTTGAACGGCAGGTGAGTCTTGATGGCATTTGGTCGTGGCATAGCCTGTGCGACCTCGGCTCCTACAAGCTCCAAGAACGGAGCCATGTTCATGAACTCCATAAGGTTCGCAGGGGGCACACCGTTGCGGAATATGCCATACACAATGTATTGCATCCATGTTGTGCCACACTTCGGGTAGCTCACGACAAAGACGTCTCCATCGAGCGGTTTGTAGGACAGAGCAGAGCGCATGTTTCTATCCGTGAAAGTATTGCTGAGGTACAGACCTTCGAAATCTCTGTAGGCATTCTTGTACGCAGGTCCGGGCTTGCACGCCTGCAGCGAAAGCACATGAACGCATAACGTAAGAAATAAGAATACAAGGTGCGCTTTTTAGCTGCAGCAAAGTAAAAAAATATATATAATGCCTATGGCAGATAGCACGATTTTTACTTTTGATGTAAATTACTCGATGAGGCATCCATTACTACTACGAGGAATCAGAATACCTACTTGAATGCTCAGAATACAATAATTCCTCATCTGTTTATATGCGCATCGCAATCTACATCCCATCCGTTTATGCGGGTTTGTGACTTTGTTTACAAACTCATTGTGGTGCAACTTGCATTGACTTCTATATTGTTAAGATCATAGGTGTATAGAACTCTGCTGTGGATTTGTGACCGCATGATGTGATGTCTTCTCATTTTCGTAGATATTTTTTTTATTTATAGTGTTGTTTCCGCTATGAGAAAAGGAGTAGCCATCGCCATTATAAGGTGACCACGTCTCTTTCTTTTATATTTCATTTCAATAAAAAAAGAATGCGAGGGCGAATCAGAAAGTCTTTGACCCTATTTTTTGTTAGCCGAATTAGGTTTATACAGGTAACTACAAATGTACGTACTATTTTACGTACCTTACACTATTCTTAAATATAGTCCCCAAACCAGTTCAGACATTTGCCCCGTCGCAGCACTAAAATTGACATGACCCTGTGGTAGAATTCTTCCGGCTGACTGTGGAACCAAGCTCATTGCCATGCAAGTCTTCACGGCCTTTTGCGAACTCATAACACCACCACCCCCACCTCACACTTCTCAAAGCTACAGCTTTCCCCACACGTGGGCTGCATTTCCCTGTGGAATTTCTATGGGCGTTCGTTCCTTGTTCCATAGAAAACCATTCACCCTTCGTTACTTGTACGCCCTGAAAGTGTGAAGCACAACTGCCATCTTCAGCAACTGACAGCAGTGCCGTACCGCGGAGCTACCGGCAGATAAGGCCGGGCCAATCCAATAAAGGTCCACCACTGGGGATGGACATGTTGACTTCGCATTTACAGCCGTAATTAGGCTAAATAAAAAAAAGTAGGGGCAAAGACTTACTGATTCGCCCTCGTAATCACGCCAATGAACATGAACTTTTTAATGATTTACTTTAATGATTTACTAATAATATTTCAATCTTCAAATTGTAACTTGCGAGTATGCAAGTAAAATATCGACTTAGAACCAATTATCAAAACTCTGCCAATTCTGAGCGGCTATATTTCAAAGTATCCGAAGAAATGTATTGGCGTTCCAGTTACTTTTGTATTTCAATGCATGAAGCAGCGTTTTCTTTAAAATGTGGAACAGTGAATTTTTACCGCAAGTTTGACGGCGCATATCTCAAAACCTGCGCCATCCTCAGAATTGATTCTAAGCCGATATTACTTGCATACTCACTAGGTAAAATTCGTTTATCGAAATATGTGCCGTAATGTAATTAGTTGAAATGTTACTTAGCATGATAACGTTTGTTGTTCAACGAACCATTTTTGATTCGTCGTAGGAGTGATCGCCGTCCCACTGAGTAATTTAGATCAAGGGTTAGAATTGTGCTAGCAGCCACTGGCATTTTCTTTAAATTTCGTGCAGCTAAAAAACACCCTGCATGTGATTGTATTACAAGTACTGGGAGCTTCCCCCCCCCCCCCCTCCCATGAATGTGCATGGAGTAAAGAAAGTATCTCATGAAATGCGTTATTATTTATACTTTGCCTATGCATACGCGTTAGACAAGAACGAGCTCGAAGTTTTAAAATACACGCGTGTAATTAGTGATGTCAGCTGCGTGCAGCCACACAACCGCTCTATTGGAAAATGATAACACTATTGTACCATTCACAGTCTCTTCGGGCCCTGTGTCTGTTCCCCTGGACAATAGCTTTAATCACTTAGAAAGTTAAACCAAACTGATAAGCTAAAATATTTTGTTGTAACATTAAGCAATAAATGCAGGCGATACCATATGTCAAGCGTGTAATAATTATGATGCCACTCGTTTTTGTGAAAATTATGCTTTGTGTGAGACGAGTTGCTGCATTGCAACCAACGACTCAAAATAAATGTGTTGTACATTTCGACTTCCACCAGAGGTCGTGGCGATCCCGGATGGAAAAGGGAAGGTGAAGAACTGCCATGTTAAAGCTGTGTGGTTGTGTTTAGGAAAACAGAAGACGTTTTTAGCTGAACAAACTGGTGGAATCGACTTTTTATCCACACATATGCATGAGATCCTGATGCGAGGAGGTGCGCGAGCAATGTGATCAGGCAAGGACCTTCACAGAATCATAACAAACAGGTTGACAACAAGAACAGGCTTTAAGAGGTGTTTCACTGGGATTTTTCTAGTTCTGAGGAGGATACTAGCCTTACTGCTTCTCGCACTTCGTCCAGTTATGCCAATATTAATTACTCTGTTTCAATCGTCTTGTTTATGCTTTCCCGGAAGATCCACGGTCGGAAACGTCACTGAAAATTGCCGTTTTACGCAAGGGAATAAGTGATAACATGAATAAACAATTGAACGTGGGTTTCTTGACTCTAAACTGTCACACGCCGACTATCACGCAAAATTGCAATCATTGACAGCGACTGCCTTTAGCGTATCCACAATAATGAAATGATATTCACCATGCAAACATATACTATAATGCAGATATGTCGTTTATCGAAACGGCAGATCACCAGCGCTTCCACAACTGGTTTAATAAGTTCATGAAGCTACACGTAGAGCAGCCAAAACAACTGCTATCTTACCGCAAAATACCAACTTACGTTTTAGTAATCTAGAATGCGTGACTATGTCGCACTTCAGTATTTAGGAGAACAAAATGGGAGGTGGCAGAGACTTTTAAACTAGAAGAAAAAGAAACCGAATATGCAAGTTAATCGCGGGTTTTGCATGCTTAATCGAATAACTACAGGTTTTTGCATGTTTACTAATGCCAATTTTGTTCGTAACAATATACACGCACAAATTACTCCCTAATCCTGTTTTCATTTCACGTTCTTCTCTCGTAATTCTTCCTATTTGGTCTGGGCATTTCTCTGCGCTATTTCCTGCGGGAACAAATTTTCACAGACATTCCTAGCTCAGATACAAATAACTCCAGTCTATGTGTGCGTATCGTACAATTTTGGAGGCTGTTGTGAGATAATACAGGAAGCGCTTGGCAAACGTACCTCACAAATTGTGATTGATTGATCGATCGATCGATCGATTGATTGCGAGATTTTATTGGCGCCAAGACATGTGCCATGATTCTGCAGAATTGTTAGTTTAAAACAATGATTTAAAATGAAAGCTGTGTAGAGGCATACGCGTGAAGTAGATCGATATATTTTAGTGCACCGATAATAAAAGAAGAATAAACAGGACCTTAAATGCGTTCGCTACAATCACATATGGTAAATCATTGCGGAAAGTTCGAATCAACCTCCTCACAAAGTGTGCATAATGGCAGTAAAGCTCTTGTTTGGGCTAGTTGGTGCATTCTTGAACACATAACAGGGCAGCGCTAAAAAGAAGGACAACAACAACAAAAAAAAAAAACGTACACAGGACGGGCGCTTGCGCCCGTCCTGTCTTACGTTAACATTATGGTGTTCACCTCAGAGGTGCGCGACTGCTTTCTTAGGCGGATTGCTCCGCCTTCGAAGTTTGTTCTGTGAGACATGATAAGGTGTGAAACGAACCTCTTCGAGGGCTTTTTTGCTGGTTTCCTCTTCTGCCGGGTTCCACGACGACGGCATGGCAGGACGATTTCACTTGAGTCACCTGTGTACCTGCGTCGAGAACCAAGACGAAGAGATCGTTGATGTCATAGTCTGATAAACCGGGCAATCGCGAGAAAAACACCACCACCACAAGAATGTCCCAACGCTCACTAAAATTCAATTCATCTAGATCTGAATTCGTCTACTGTTGACAACAGCAGGTATTCACAGCCGGACACCGCCATCTTTCCAAGAAGATCTTTGCGACGTGCACATATTTGAACCCATGGTAGTGCAAATAAATAGGAATGAAATGTGCACTGGTCGGCCGGAGAGGCTAGTCTCTGACTTGCTACCCCTCAACTGAGCTAAAGGATCAGATAAAGACAGGGAAGGAAGAGGGGCAACTTAATAAGGTGGTCATGCAATACTACGGTGAATGTACGCGATCATTTCCATGAACGGTATTATACGCACTGCGTACAGTACTTACAAATGCTCGACACACACCGTCTTCAGCAAATTGCAAGTTAACAGCAAGTTATACGCTGTTTGTATGGCCGTATGCGAATGTACCTTGTTCAGATTATACATATACTCGGTAGCCCGACAAAATACCCAAGCGCTTTGCATATAGGAACGTGTCACACGAGTTATCGAGAGCAAAAAAAAAAGAAAGAAACGCATTTGCTCGCTTTTATATAAAGAAACTGAAAAAATTGGCAAGTGCGATTGTTGCCCGATATATCGCCCCAGGTTCCCAAGTGAGCATTCCCATACAGAAGCATGAGGTAAGTCTCCTGTGGAAGGGGCATACAAAGTTTTGTATTCATTTGCCCTATGTGGCGAGGATCAAGTTCAGCAAGTGGCATGATGACGACGGCGTAATGAAAAGGACGCCACCCCGAGATGTTTTAACTGCTGTCGGACGCAGTAAAATGTGGCCAGTGAGGTCGACACACACACAAAAAAAAAAAATATTCGGTGCCAAAAAAAATGGCGATCACAATATATCTTAGGTCATGCGGACTGAGAACACCCGGAGCACTCTCGAAGTCAGGTTGCGGTGATTTGTATATTCTTCGGAGGTCCGCGCTTTGTCAGTAATTTCTTGTGGTTAAGGAGGATTCAGTGTAACTAGCAGAAATACAATAATGTGACCTGCATTGCGTTTAATAAGAAGCACATTTACTATGGCAATCTTTCCACAAAAGAAACATGTATTATGGCAGCATATTCGGCGCGTCCTTCTTGTGCATCCAACTGGGGGAAAAATCAGCATAAGAAACTGCCATTCATCGTGGCGCTATATATGCTTTATGGCAGCACATTCGGCGTGTCATTCTCATTTATTTCATTGGAAAAGCGATATTGAGAAACTGCTCTTACCCATCGTGCGAAACATGACTGCATATTCTGCATGTCATTCTCGTGTACTTCACTGGAAAAATGGTTATCACTGACTCCTTTCGTTGTGGCGAAAAAACATGTTTTATGACAGCACATTCAGCGTGTCATTCTCATTTATTACAGTGAAGCTGTCTATGACTGGGATCCCAGGGTTTCCTTGTGGTGAAACATCGACCGAAAGAAACGGTAGGCCGATCCCGGCGGCTGTACATGGCAGAGCAATGGCTCAAACCCCCGTAATGCAGAGGCTACTCCCGTCACGTCAGTATGTACAACGGCGCCGTGCTCAGGCTAGGCAGAACGTAGTATTGGTTCCTGTGATGATTGACGAAGAACGACATCGTTCAGATAAGTGCGGTGACCGAGCACAAGTCACAGGAGGGCAACGTACTCGGAGGTGATCTACGATTACGAAAAGACACACCCACGAAAGTTGGTGTACGTAGCTGTGAGTCGGTGCACGGATCTCGACCTACTACATCTTACCAACGTAAAGGACGACTTCATGTTCTGCCATGGCAAAGAAAACACTGATCGGGCAATGAAAGACTAGTTTAGAGGGTTGGAAAAGCACCATACCTCACAACCATTACCAAGACGTGCAGGGCAATGCTCAAACGACCACACACAATTGCACTTGCCACCTTGAGTGTTTGATCCCTCAGACTGCACTCGAGAGATCTGTCTCACGACTAGGTTCTCAACGAGATAGCCGTGCTATGTCTTTCCGAGACATGGTTCGACACGTTTCAAGTGTTCAAAGGATGGACCTGTATAGTGCGTGAAAATCGAACGAAGATTCGCGCCGCAGGCGTTGCCATCTGCGCAAAGGTCGAAACACGTGTTCATGCACACGCGCTTCAATCGGAAATACCTCAGCCGGAAAACAACAACTGTGGACATGTGTGTGGCGTGAAGACTGAAGACGAAATCCTCATCTTCACGGTATACATACCACCCAGCAGATTGAAAGCAGACATTAAGCGTTTCATCTGTACACATTCATCTTGGGTCACATAACAGAATGCCGATGGTCTTCGTCAGAGATTTCAACGTAGACATCTATAAACGGGAAACAAAGCAGTGGTTCGTCCACATTGTGGAAGTTTTTTGCCTCGGTTACTCCAACGATGCCATTCAAACAACTACCGTACAAGGGTTAAGCATCGATCTAACTTTGGACAAAGACATTTCTCAAATAGGAACGTAAACCACTAGTGTGTATCATAGCGATCACGAAGAAGTTATAGCAGTCACTTCAAAGTAAAATAAAGGTGGTTGTAAACCCCATTCAAACGTGTGTATCACATATCAGTCTTGGATGACGTTTGAAGAGCAATGTGAGTTAATGGGCCCACACCATGGCATAGTTGTTTGACAAGGTTGCCCTTAATTACCCGCAACATATCTGCAGCTTCGCTGACCACCTTCACATGAGTAGATTGGCAGTGTTCTTTTTTTACTGCAAAAGTGGTAATGACAAACTGCTGTTGACCGTTGTGCTAAACATGTTTAAATGACTGCATATTCTGCATGTAATTCTCGCGTATTTCACTTATAAAATTGATTATGAAAAACTGCTTTCATTGTGGTGCAAAACATGTTTTATGGTTGCATAGTCAGCATGGCATTCTTGTGTATTTCACCGGAAAAAATGATCATGAGAAACTGCTGTTCTGTGCGGCATAAAATATGTTTTATGGCAGCATATTCGGCTTGTAATTCTCCTGTAATTAAATGGAAAAATGATCATGAAAAACTACTGTTCACTGGTGCTAAATAGGTTTTATGGCAGTATATTCGTCGCGTCATTCTCGTGTATTTAACTGGAAAATGATAAGAAACTCCTTTTTATTGTGCCGCTAAACATATGTTCTATAGGAGCATATTAGACGTGTCATAAACAAGGCGCTGAAAAACTTCGACCCCAGATCTGTGACAGCAATCAGATTTTATGAAGACGTGCTGGAAGAAACGACGAACACCCCCGGAGTGGAAACCCGTGAGCGTTACCTTCAACCCCAAACCCAATAAAACTCTCCATATGGAGAACCTATGCCAGATATCACTTACATCCTGCCTCAGAAAACTCATGGAGTACGTGGTAATAAAGAAGCTGCGAAATTTTGCAGAGGACCAAACCTTCTACCAGACACCATGCTAGGGTTCCGAGCACACTTCTAAACACGATATGTCCTAATACAAATGTATAATACCCTACAACACCCGGAAAGTGGCACGCACACAAAAGCCGTACTTAGCCTTAACAACAACAAGGCCTTTGATAACGTGGTACGCACGACTATCCTTGAGAATCTAGCCAAACCTAAACCTAGGCAAGCTCATCTACAACTGCATCAAGTGCATTCTTTCCGAAAGAACAGTAGAACTCACCGTTCGTGAACTCAAACCCAACCCCTTCAAGATGGGTGACAGAGGTATTCCACAAGGAACTGTACTATCACACTTCTTATGTATCCTTGCGCTCATCACATTACCACCCAAACTAGCCAACATCACATGGGTAGAGCCCACCCTATATTCGGATGATATTGCGCTGCGGGCGTGCGAAGGATCGGAAGCAGAGATTGAAGAAATACTCCAATAAGCCACCGAGTTAACAGAAAAACACGTAAGCCCTGCTGGTCTGGAATGCTCACAGAGCAAATCAAAACTTCTGATACTCACAAACACGGGAAGGGTCAAAAGTGACCCCCCCCCAAACAATCGAAGTCATCAAGGGGCAGTGAGTCATGGAAGTGGATGCGACGAGCATATTAGGCATGCTGATACAAAACAACCGAATAAATGGACACGCCATTGAAAAACTGCTACACACCGTGGTCAGCCAAACCACACGGCTCCTGCGGAGAATAAGCGCACGCGCACAAGGCATGACAGAAAAAGATATGGGTCGACTCATCTATGTGTTAATCATTATAGCCTCCTCGCATACACTCTGCCACACCTACATCTACAAACGAGCGAAAAAGTAAAACTGGACTGCCTAATCTATCAAGCATACAAAATAGCGCTCGGGCTACCACGCAACACAGCCACCAAGAAACTCACGCTACTCGGACTCCACAGCACCATTGACGAAGTAACTGAAGTACATACAAAGGCACAAGTCCACCGACTAAACATAGCGAAATAGGACGGTGGATATTGGAAAAAATGGGATGCCACGTCAGCTGGGACGTGGACAGATCCACAATAATACCGCATGAAATAAGGAAAATGATCATCATGAAACCAACTGCCCAAGAACATAATTTCGGGCCACCACGGAGGCAGAAAAAGTGCAAGAGCAAAAGCGCTTCCGAAAACCTACGGGTAAAACCCGTCGGCCATCGACACAAAAGCAGCACAATAACCAACACACGGGAAGGATGTGCCATCCGCGCCACAACAGGCCCAACCTTGGTCAACGATGCCAAAATCGTCGCGGCAGGGAAGATACGAACCAAAAGGGCAGGAGTGGCAGAGGCAGCTAAAGCCCTAGCTATTTTCTCAACAAGCTCTCGGATCATCTTCAGTGACTCCAAAGCGGCTATAAGCAACTTCGCAAAAGGCCGAATAGCGACACAAGTCATGCGAGTCCTCCAAGGAAAACACTCCCACACGGAAGGAAGAACAATAGGGTTGGTATGTGCCCCGGCACACGCGGAGAAACCCGGGAACTAAGCGAAACATCAACACGCTCGAGGATCCGTCAGCCGAGCGATGAGCCCGTCAGACATGCGTCATACAACCCATGACAACCCAGTGAAGGCCTATACCACGACATCACACTATATTATCGCCGAAATAGACCGCCTCCACTCTCATGTATTTCAATTGGAAAACGATAATGAGAAACTGCTGTTCAGTGTGGATAAAAGATTATGGCAGCACATCCGGCGTATCATTCTCGCGTATTTCAATTGAAAAATGATAATGAGGAACTGCTGTTCACGGTGGTGGTAAACATAGCTTTATTACTGAATATTCTGCATGTCATTCTCGTGTACTTCACTGGAAAAAATATGACGAACTGCTATTTACTGTGATGCTGAACATGATATATGGCAGTATATTCGGCATGTAATTCTCATGTATTTCACAGGAAAAAATGATAATCAGAAACTGCTTTCATTTAGGTGCTAAATATGTTTTTATGGCAGCATATTTGGTGTGCAGTTCTCGTGTATTTCACTGAAGAAATGATCACGAGAAACAGCTGTTCATTTTGGCACTAAACATGTCTTATGACAGCATATTTGGCGTGCCACTCTCGTGTGTTTCTTTGGGAGAATTATAATGAGAAACTGCTGTTCCGTGTGGCACAACAGATATTTTATGGCAGCATATTCGGCGTGCCACTCTCGGGTGCTTGAATGCGAAAATGATAATGAGAAACTGCTTTTCATTGTTGCGTTAAAAATGTTTTATAGCGACATATTCGGCGTGTAATTCTCGTGTATTTACTGGAAAATGATCATGAGAAACTACTGTTCACTGTGGTGCCAAATATGTTTCTATGACTGCATATTCCGCATGCCATTCTCGCATATCACACTGGAAAAAATGACCATGAGAAACCGCTTTTCACTCTTACGCTAGCACTGTTGTGTAATACGAGTCCCGTTCAAGGGGGCCATTTTGCTCTGTTTCGGGCCCCGAAATTTAGCTGACGGTTCCACCGGGCGAGGCTTTTATATCGCTGGGGAGATTTGTTGAGAAGCAGAGATGTTCGTGCGAATTCTACGTCACAAGTACGTCAATGATGTTTGTATGAAAAAGTTAAATAGGTATAAAAGGCGTGCGCTTCCGAAGACGGTGCCCAGTGAAAAACAATGGCGCGAGGTATACATATAAGTACTCTGTTAGATCAGTCACAAGGACCTATGCTCACGTAACTTGGAGTGCCTTTCGTTGGAGTCATGCGTGTCGGCGCATATGGTCATATCACATCATGTATCGTGCGAACGTTATCAATGCGTTTTTCGCGACTAGAGTTCATAGACAATTGCGTGTTTTACCCTGTCGCTCAGTTTGACATGGCACCGCTCTAAATCCGTTGAGCTAAGCCTGCCAACATTCCTGCAAGGCAAGAAATGCCGGTAGCATAACCTGGCTGAAAACCTCTCAGATGGCACGTGCGCATTCGGAAGGCCCGCAGCGAGACAGCATTGTTGTCATCGTCATTAGCTACAGCATTGATTACGCTAATCTAGAACAGCATGAAGCAGTCGGTCTGTATACATGTAGCCTTTAGCGCACACAGTGTTGCGCCGTAATATGGAAACAAAGTGCGAAAGAAAGCGTTTTGCAGAAGGGTTGAAATCCGGGCCAGTTGGTGCATAGTTGAAGGAAAAAAAAAACAGTCAAAAGACGCAATGGACAAGAGGAGAGCTTAACACCACAACGACTGTCGTTGTCGTTGTGGTGCGAACCTCTCCTCTTGTCCATTGTGTTTTTTGACTGGTTTTCTTCCTCCGTCAAAGAAAGTGCGTGTTTAAATTAGTTTAACGGCTACAGTATTACGATGGGCACTGCGGTGACTGAACTTGTATATTCAATGCGATTTCGTTATTGCATTAGTCAAGTATCTTTGACGGCGTCTATAATAATGGAGTGCAGCGTCACAGCAGCAGCATTCAGGTCTGGGTGAACCTTTTCACTACCGAGCACACTCTGCAAACACGGCCGAAACAGACCCCCCCCCCCCCCCCCCCACCCCACCTTCCCCGATTGCTTTTGTTGGTTTAAACTAACACATTCGCAAAGAAAGAGCCAGAAATTACATTCAAAATATTTATTTCAGAAGAACGCGTTTAAAAAAACTATTCTGAAAGAAAAACAAAGTTTGCTTAACCGCAGTAGTAGTAAATGTTTCACTTCAGAGCTTCCGAATTCCAAGGTTAGCTGAGAGTGTGTGTATCACGTTTGCCACCGCCCGTTTAACCCGGCCCCTCTAAAGCTTAGCCACTGAGTATTACACTTTAAAACAAGGAATATTGCACAGCGCCAAGCCGCAGCCTTCGCGCCAGGTCCTGGTTTCCTTCGGCTGCTTCTCTTTCGATCACCTGAGGATCGTTTCGAGCACACGAAGCATCTCCTTAGTAGCTTGATTTCAGCAGTTGGCAGAACGTACTTGGGGAAGTGGCGAGCGACAAGCCGTGACATTTGAATAGCTGAGGATTTGCATCCTTTGTTGTGAGGTTGAAGTCGGGAATCCTCGTCAATCAGAGCCTCTACGAGACCTCGGTACAACTCTAGATGAGTGTCGTGCTTACCAGTCGCCTTCTTATAGACAACAAAGGCAGTGAAAACAGCCATACTTAATATGTGCCTGCCATTTTGTTAAAAAAATTGCTGGCTCTCCGAATCGAGAGTAGATGTAGGCATGAAACGGCAACCGGCAAAGCAGATTGGTTGGAGATGATTCTGCATGTACAGATGTTGCCGCATATACAGTGCTAAGGCACACGCGTCTTTTATATTGCCATCGTTGTGTCTGAAACTTCTATGCAGTGGCCTTTGCTTTTTAGAGTTTTGGCTACATCAGAAGTGGCATTACTCTTCTTGTGTGAAATGTACCAAAAATATCAATTTCTCTAATGAACAAATCACCCACTGATTCTGGTGAGCAGTAGAAATTGTGCAGTGTCAGGCAGTAGCCACGATCCAGGTGCTTGCTTGTAATTTCTAACTTTAGAATGGCGCCCATGCACATTTAATTTTCGATGCCAACAGTTTCATTTGTAGTGTAAATAACCATGTTTTAAACATAGCCGCTTTCGGACTCGCAAAGCAGAAATAAGTTTACCTCAAACCATGCTCTCTTCACAGGGTTATGATGCTTCCAGCTTAACCGTCCCTTGTACAGGAGCATGCTTTCATCTACGCTTTCATCCCGTTCTGCGCACAGAAAGAAAACGCTCTTTAATTTCTTTGATCACAGGCCAGCCTTTCCACAGCCTAGGTTGAGGATGATAGTTTATGTCGACGCCAGCTTCATTGTCCACAAAACGGAGGAAACTCATTATTTGAGAACGGTTACTGCCCCGGATCTTTCCGGGGATCGGTGTCTAGAGGACAGCTTACCTGGACCAGCACATGGAAATTTTGAATTCTGGGTAACTCCATGCCAAATAATTATTACGAGAAATACACGAAGCTCTTTCACATCCAGCTCCTTCCACGGGGCACGGTTCTGATTTCTGTGCCGGAAATACTGCGCTGCGTAACGACTCGTCTCTCGAAGAACCATGCCACAAATTTCCTGCGTCAAAAAGGCGCTGTCACCTGTTGCATCGATACTGAGGCCTGCCTTGAACGGAAATCGTACACGTACAAGGGGCGTGTTCGCCAACTTGATACTCGCCCATTGCCGTCATGCATGCTCTCCCACGGTAACCTTCGGAATCCGAGGTGTCTGAACACAGGGAGACAGATCGGTGAGCTTGCTGTCACTTCGTGCAGTCAAGTGCACTTGTTCTTCTGAATCCTAATATAGCTCCTATGAAGCACTGCATCGTTTAAACCCCTCACTGCAACTCCGACCTCCACTCGAACTTTTTCAACGTGAAGGTACGCTTCTCTATCGTCTTTGGTTAGGAGTTGCCTTCGCCAAGGCATACTCTACATTAATTGGAGTGACCGACAGTGCAGCATGCGAGGTCTGCAGCACCGAAGAAAATATCGACCACCTGCTGTGCCACTGTCCACGATATGCCCGAGAAAGACAAGACCTTGCTAACGCTCTCCAAAAACTGGACAATCGGCCGCTTTCTGTGCAGGTGCTGCTGGAACACCGCCCCCATCGCTCGTCGGCCCATAAAGCGGTGAAGCCGATTTTGTGCTTCTTGAGGACGACAGGCTTGTGTGAACGTCTGCGACTATTAATGCAAGTTCGATTAGACCACACGCGTCAGCGAACTCCATTGCTAATTTCCTTCTTTCCTTCCCTCCTCTCTCTCCATATCGTCTTTGTTTTCCCGTTTCCCATTCCCTGGTGTAGATAGCCAACCGGACGTTATTCTGGTTAACCTCCCTGTCTTCTGCTTTTCTCTTGCCTCCTCCTCCTCCTCCTAATATAACTTTCAAGAAAATTACGTTTCTGGCTTCTTTCACGACTAGAATTATCAATAGAAAAACGACCGCAAGACTACGACGTCATTTTGCAAAGCTGGTTTCGAGTACAAGAACATGCTGCTCTCAGAATTAGGTGTACTCGTCGACGTATAATTTTTCTGTGGCTTCACCTGTCGCACATAGAAAAAAAAATTGTATGGAATGAAGCCGAACTATCTTATGCGCCGTGAATCCGAACTTGTGTTTACATATCGAGCTATACGAGCCTAGCTTGTACTCACCAGAGTTGTACAAATTTCAACGATTGGCTTGGCTCGTCCTCGGTAGGAAAAGGGTTAATGGCAAGAGCTGTGACGGCGGCTCACGCACACAAAAAAAAGCCCTATATGTTGACGGAGTGAGATGACCTCACTCATTCGGGCACTGCCAGCGAATTGATTATTCGTGAATCAACTCGACGCCAGAGCCAGTGTTCGGGGCGCTGCGCAGTATAGCAGCATTAGTGATACCTGATTGAAGTTCGTCGCCCGTTTCTGGCAAAACCTTTATTCCTTGCTTCCGCTCAGACTATACCAAACTGGAAGAGAACGTCGAGTAAGGCCAAGGTTCCTATCTTTGCCGAGTGTATTCTTTGGTTTTCGTATCATTTTAACAAAAGTAAACAAACAGGCTCTATTGATGGTGCCTCGTCGTCGTCTGTCATGATGTGCTGGGTGGCTTTCGCGAGTCTCTCCCTCTAACAGCCACACACACACACGCATATATATATATATATATATATATATATATATATATATATATATATAATGGGCGCGTGTCTGTCTGTGTGCGTGTGCGTTACAAGGATTTCTTCAGCCGGAGCGCATCAAACCGGTTTCGTGGCGCGCTAGCGCACTTCGGAGGCAATTTTTCCCTCCTCCAAACTGCACCGTGATTTGTCGTGCCAGTGACATCATTTTGCCTCAGCACGCGGCGAACGCGAGTGCACCGGCGGCCTTCCCTGAAGACGTTTCCCCCGGCAATTCTGCCTATCACCGCGTTTTTCCTGCACGGCAAGCCTATGCTCGGTACGTCGAGGTCGTCGCGATTTCAGGGCGTTGCGGGAGCTGCGGCATTCCGCCTCCAACCTGAAGCAATGTTAAACGCGAACCCCGCAAGTGCAACGCGGGGACGAAAACGACACGGGACCTGTTGTATATATATATTGCCGCTTGCGCTGTACATGTTTGAGGTGGCCGACCAGTTGGTAATCCATACGATGCATCCGCAACGGTCGATGATACGTCTAACGCACCGTCGTGCATCTGCTTTCACTAAATTTATTAACGCGAATTGAACAAGAATGGAACGCGGACCGACGGACATGTTTCATTAGCGCTAAAGATACCTTAAATTATGAATACCTAACTACACTCTTAAGCAAAATTACACCCTTGGGGTCGTATCTTGCCACACAACGATAATCGTCATCTGTCTTGCCCGCATTTCCTTCCTTTAACGCTGTGAGTCCGGTACTTCCAAGTCACGAACGGCATGCGCGTTATCAACGCGACAGAGTATTCTCGACAGGAAAGTAGCGAGCGCAGCGTTTTCACGAAAGGAAACGCAAGCAAGACGGATGACGATTATCGTTGTGTGGCAGGATACGACCCAAAGGGTTGTACATTTGTTTAAGAGTCTAGCTGGAAGGAACACGTGCTTGGCAGTCGTGCCGCAGCTCCCGCTTCGCGTGACTGTAAACATGACGTAGAAGAATAGAGCAGATTTAAGATAGATTACAAGACCGGCGCATAAACGAAAATACACGAAATGTGCGCACGACACACAACGCTGATCCGTAGTCCACTTGCAATTGAAGAAGTCGATGCGCCCGCTGTCTTCAGGCGAGTGTAAGTATGGCTGTGTCAAAATTTGAAAACATATCATGAGGATCAGACTGCGGCGTACGGTTACCTAACGCAAGCTTCTTTAGCAGCAAAAAATAAACTAGACAGCTGTAGAGTCAATACAAAAATATGCAAAAGTAGTTTAGCACATACAAAATACAGGCAGGAAGGGCAAATGTTTAAGCCTGGTGTAAATCAGCCTCGGAATCGCCCTTAACACACACGCACATGCGAGTGAATTACATATTCACGCAAAGCACATTGCAGTTGCAGTGCAGATTATACTTGCGGATGTGGTGCGCTACATGATGTTGCATTGTTTGTAGCCACCTATAGGCGGGTCTCAAACACAAAATTGGAAATGATGAGGTAAGCTCTTCACGCGCTTAATTGGGCTTCATTGAACTGCTTCTCCAAGTTTAGACTTGGGGCTTCCTCAGTGCACAAGTAGTCCTAGCGCATGTATTGCTGTTTTGCACTCACGAATAAAGCGATTAACTACTACACAGTGTACAATGACTACGTGTCTACGAGAAACGCCGCATTTAAGAGTTCCGGATGAATTCCAGCTTGAGGTCTCGCGTCCTGCACCACCCCTTAAGATGAAGCTTTGCTCGGGTATATGGGAAAGGAGAAATCGCTTTTCGCGGCAATTACTACACCGAATTTAATCAGCTTTGCCATTAAAAAGTTAAAGTATATAGTGACTGTAGCAAGCAGATTTTTGATTTAGGCCGTTGATTATTATTTTGCAAATATTCTTTAAATATGATAATATTAAAAAACAAGGCTATAAAGTTTACAACTCTGACTCAGCCACGAAACGTGATATCGTAATTCTGTAAACTGCACCTAATAGTACATCCGATCCGGAAGAAAGATGCAGTTAAACCTCGATATAACGAACTTCAGTATAACGAAATTCTCGATATAACGAAGTATTTAACTTTTCATAACGTCTTGTCCATAGAGCACCATGTATTTAGAACCTAATTATAACGCATTGTGTTTCTATGTGATTTCATGATAACAATATTTCACTGCCACCGCAAATGAATTTCGAGACACTAATTGGGAACTTCCGCGGGCGCCCCAGATGGAGAAATGACTTAATTACAAGCGGCTGCTTGCAAAAACACCTCATATCGCGCGCCGCGCGACAAGGGCGACTGCCGAAGTGGAGCCGCACCACGCACCGAATAAAGTCCAAGTGCGATAAGATCCTATCGCGCCCCGCACTCTGTGTGCTTTAGGTGCGGGTGAAAGTGTGCAAGGGTGAGACATCGAAGATGGTGGCTTCACGAGTGCCACCTTCCTGCGCGAGCAAAGGGAAAGACGGGGAGGGGGACCAGCAAGCGATAACGCGATCAAGCGCGCGCGACGGGGCCCCGGGGGTAAGTTGCCGCGAGTCTCGATACCCGGCATGTGTCTCAGCCGTATACCTGCGCATGGCTGTAAGCGCGGCTGAGCGCATATGCAGCCGCGCACCCTGATTTAGAGGTAACCTGACGCGTGGCACGCCGGCGTGGTACCTCGTAATCTGTCTTCCCGCGCGTTTAGTATTGGAGGTTGCGTAATGTCGAGTTTCGGTGGCCCGTTGTAGCGAGAGGCAGACGAAGCATTCGCTCCCCCCTGCCGGCGCTTTTTCCCGATAGCGTCGTCCCAGTGCGGGCGACGCTGTCAGCCGCGAGGGCGGAGTGCACGCGAAAGTGTGGCTGGCTTCGCTTAGTGCCACCGAGAGGATATCGTCGATGTGCGTGGCATGAAACCGTATTATTCGTCACCGACTCCCGAATTTGTCAAAATGAAATGTTTTCTTATTCAAATTTGGTGTTTCCGATTGCCCGATAATTCGGAAAATTAGGCGGCTTTTTTCTCTGTAAGAAAAATCGATCGGCGACTGTACTTATTTGCATAAAAGGTCAAATTTCAATGGAACGAAATTAGGGACATAAGGAAGCAAATTGCTGATTTTACCGACTTTGTTATATCGAGGTTTAACTGTATTATATGTGGCTCTCAAGTACTGCCGTTAGCAATATGAGCGGAAACGCGCGAGCGTGTGCCAAATAACCTCGAAACCGAGTTAGAGAGATACGCGGATGGCGCTGTCGAAAACAGGGGGCAAAGGGGGACGCTCTTCCGCTAACTGTTGGCACTCCCACCGCGCCTGTCGATCGAAAACGGCAGCTTACGGCGCTTCACTGTCCGCCGATAGCCGATAAGATGGTTATGTGCGCGGTAACTTACAGCGAGTCATTTTCTTTTTCAGTCATGCTTTTTTTTTTTTGAGAGCGCAGCTCTTAGGCGCCGGTCCCTGCGTTTAGCGTAAGGTATTTTCAGATATACCCCCATAGGACCTGACGTATGTCTTATGGAGCACATCATGTCACGCGTTCCAGACGGACGGACAGATTTCCAAGACAAGTATCTCTCGAATGTTTACGCTTCAAAACAGTGCTTCCATTGACCAAGCTTCGCTGCACAAAGTTATCAGTAACCGCAATATCAAACAGCTTTATCGACGTGCGCTGGTGATGCGAAGTTCCGCACTTTATACAAAGAGACGCATGGTGGCAGCGCAAACAGTTCTTAGACCAGCGTCCTCCTTTCCACTTTTCTTTCGACAGCGACCGCCACGTATCGCCCATGGCAGGGTTCGAGGCTATCTGGTACGCGCTCCTGTGTTCCCGCCCATATTGCTCACGATAGTACACCACTAATATGCAAGTACGACTTTCCTAAACCCTCGTAAATCTTGTAACAAACTCACGCGAAATAAAAATGAACAGATTTCAAATTTGCCCGATTTAATGTTCTAACACAGGAAACTTAAAGAACTGTCATATCTGTCCTTGGTGCAGAGTCACGGATTTGCAAATTTCGTATTTCTAATCTTTACAGCTTGTCAACTTTCGTCAATCTAATAAAATATTCTAGGCATAAACCAAATTCAGCTTCCAACAGTCACTAGAATGTAACTTTCTAAAACGCAACGAACTTCGATCATTAAAAATCAGTCCAAAGTTTATATCCGAAAATCATCATTCCGTTTCACATGCATTAGAATAGGTGGAATCGGAGTTAGGCACGAGATAAAGCTTCCTCCTAGGGTTAATATAAACAGGCTAACGCAGACGAGACCGTCGAGGTTACTGCTTGTTCTTGGAACTGCGGATCGGCGATTGCGCGGACACCCGACTCTGGTGGTGTCCCTCAGTTTTCCGAGCGTACAGTCGGCGTCGAAAGTTTACGGGGTGCGGGACCCCGGAAGTGTATGAAAATTTTCGTAGCTTCACCTAGCATACGATACCAACGCAATGTTGTGCTGCATACTTTACTGGGCCGCAGGCAAAACACTGAGCGGGAACACATACTTTCCTGTAAAGCGCGCCGTCTGATATACACCAAGCGGGAGAAATGTAAAATGCAACAAACCTTGGTCGGAGGCAGGCAAGCAAACAGCGCGGTTTGAGCGCTGTCACGCGGGCTTTGTCGGCTGGCGCGTGTTGCACGCTGGCGGAGCGAGGTACGTACACGTTACGGATCCAAAACACTCGAGGTGGAGCTCGCGTTCTCTACGCTCTTCACGGCTGCACGCGTCACTGCTTACTGACACGCCCCTTGGGACAACTTTCTGGCGATTGGGAGTCAAGGCCACCGAGCTGGCGGCCGACGCGTGCACTTGTCGCTTTGTTGACTCAGCGGCTGGAGAGAGCGAGAGCAAGGGGAGCAGAGAGAAGGAAAGAAGAGAGGAGGAACGTGAAGGAAGAGCGACTGCCCCCCTTACCGTTTCAGCAGCGGAATTTGCTCAAAGTGGCTGGGGAACCTTTTGGAAAAGCTGCACTTAGCTCCCTCGGTAGTTGTTAGTTCAAGGCATTGTCGTTACGCTTCAGAGCCCGAGGTGACTGATCATCGCTTCTCAGCCTCGGCGGCAGTATTCCGACTTAAAGGAGGCCGCTACAACGGATTCCACTAAGAGTCCAATTATGGCTTTGTCAACTGAAGCTACACCGTGCATTAGCTGGCGCGCGAGGCCACGGCCTCGTGGTCTAGCTGGAGGCGACCACAAGGCGGAAGGCAGAATCAGAAACTTTCTTTTTTCCTCCGAGGTTTGAAATCTACAGGGGGAAATGGGCGCAATCAACGTTCATTGTACTATATGGGACAGACTGGCGATTTCTGAGCGAAACGACGAGACTGAGTTCAAGGAGAATCAGGATCGGCGCCAAGATAACGGCGGTGACGAGAGAAGCAAAAATTGGGTGTACAATTGCGGCGCACTGTTGCCAGTGTGCATGTGCATACGCCTTCATTAGAACAGACCGATGTTGCACATCGCGGCCTCAACAAGACAACGCACGGAATCTTTGAATTCCGCATGAAGAAAGATAAAGGAATGTCCGTCTACTTTAGCCAACCGTTTCGGGCTCTTATTGAAAAAGAAATTTGTTTTTTTTTTTTTTTGCACACCAAACATGTTCTCTATAATGCAGTGCACTATAACCTTTCGCACTATTATATTTTTAATACGATTGACATTCCTTGGGAACTTACCCAGTTTTCGATTTGTATGTCCGCGCCTAACCTATTCGACGCCTACTTGGGTCACCGGGTGCATGCGCTGGCTATGCGTTAATGTGTCGCTTTTAATAATAATCATTCAACTGACCGCGAAATCGAGCCGAGCCGCCACCTGGCGGGTACTGACTGAACCACGGATTGTGTGGATTGCGTCGCAGGGTAAATAGCGAAGTTTCTGTAGAAGCATGGCGGTTCATCGGCAGTTCATGGGGCTTTTCGCCATCTGTGTGACGAAGGAACACTTCCGGCGAAAAAAAAAAAATAATGTGACGCCATATCCGTTAAGAACAGAAGCGACATCATTTTTTTCTCAAAGGCGCGAAATTTGCCTTCGTGGCCTGCCATTGGAGCTGTATATTAAAGTGCCCGGCCATTCGACTTGATGGGCGTTTCGAGCTTTCAGCGCGGAAAGCGATGCAGGAAAAGGCCAGCCATGCGGGTGTCGAAATCGCACTCCTGCACAGAACATACTTTCTTTGGAGGCCGACGAAAGTTTTAGGTGTAGAGTGCTGGTCGTATCGTCGGACGCCAAGCCCGTCGGCCAGTGCAAATCACGAAAACAACTAAAGTAAACAAATCCATGATCCGACAAATGTGCGGATTAATAAAAAGAATCGCATCAAGGCACGCAGACATGGAGGAGGCAGACCTATATCGGCTGATTCAGGCCTTTCTGATCAGTCGCATAGTGTACTCCCTCCCTTATGCCACCTACGGCAAGCGGATAGGGACAAAATTAACGCCTTAATCCGTCTAGCATACAGAACAGCGTTGGGCCTATCCAAGTACACCAATTCGGACAAACTGTTGAGATTAGGAATACATAACACTATAGAATAACTGATCAAGACGCACAAAACAGCGCAGATTTTTCGTCTATCCGGTACACTGGCCGGCAGGTACATTCTGGAGAAGCTGGGCCTAAGTCCCACAATCTCCTCGGTGGGACAAACCCCCATTGCCACAAGTAGCAAGGCGACAAGTAATCATTAAACTTATTCCTAAAAACATGGTCCCAGGAAGGCACGACAGTCGTCGTACGGCCAGGACAAAGCAGTTGTGGGATAAGTATAAGGACGACCACTCTGTTGCCTATTGTTAGGAATGGCCGTACGGGGTGGCAACGTGCCAGCTATTTCAGCCCGCTGCACGTGTTCCAATCCAGCCAGACTGGGCGCACTTCAGAGAACTGCGGATAACCGGCAGCCACGTGGCGCGGGGTCAGCTCAGGAATGTGGTACCCGGCCGCGCCACCCGGGACGGAGCAGAGTTCTACGAAGCCCCTCTGACGTCGGCTCCGGACCTTTACACCTGTGTGTGTGTGCAAAACGAGTATGTGATCCCGCCTCCTCCAAAAGGGCGGGTCACCTTTGGTGACGTCGAACGGTGACGTCGAACGATGACTGGACGAACGTTTCCGTTCGCTTGGAATCAAGGGGGGGACAAGTGCTTATAAGCAGCGTTTGCCGGCTGCAAGGGTGTGCTTGTCGTCGGAGCTGTGTGCTCGTGTCGTGCTCGTCGTCGTGAGCTGAGTGCTCGTTGTCATGCTGGAAATGTACTAGTGAGCTGTGTGCTCGTAAGCTGTTTGCTGTATGCGTCGTCTTGCGGGCTCCATTTGGGAGTCACGCTGGACTGTCGATGTATGTCCTGTTTTAGATGTAAATATTGTAAATAAATCCTGTTCACCGAGTTCCTCTCTACGACCTTCAACTCCTTCAAATGGTGGCAGCGGCGAGATCGTCCGACGACTCCTATGTCTGGTTGACAGCGGTGGGATCGTCCGACAACTCTAATACTATGTGGATACGGCGGCGCAGGTTAAACGAAAATACGTGGTGAGCGTATTGACTGAGAGCGGCCGCATTTTAAACGCGGCCACAGTCGAGGCCTTCTCCGCCCTTGAGGCGGAGGTGACTGCGATCGCTCAAGCCATCACGAATGACTTCGTTCATACAATCATGAGCGATTCAAAAAGCGCGATCTTAAATTACAGCAAAGGCACTGTTAACAAAACTACGCAGCAAATCTTAAAGAATTATTACCACACTTTCTATCAAGCGGACAGACTTATCAATCTAGTATGAGTCCCCGCCCACTCCGGAAATCCTGGGAACGAGGAAGCGCACCGCATCGTCCGAGGGTTAACAAGCCGGGAGGCGCGCCACTCCGACTCGGATTCTCCGGGTGCGGCGGTGACCACTTGTGCAAAGAAATAAGGCGCACTTATCCGGCGCCTCATCGGGACCTTACCGGAGCGGAGGCCACCGTCCTTTGCCAGCTTCAGACAAACTCTTTTCTCAGCCCGCATAGACTGGCGATTATCACCGATGGGGAATTTAACCCCATATGTCAAAATTGTAACCTGAACGAATTGGCAACACAAGACCACATTCTCTGGGGATGTAGAGATTCAGCTCGCCCAAAAAGCCTCTGGCCAGCCCCCTCTAAATTTACCTGGGAGGCCTTAGCTAGGACTGCCACCGAGCTCGGGGAACAACTGAAAATTATCACATGGGCCGAAGGAGTCGCTCCCAACAGGGGCCACCCTGGGATCCCGCCATGATTTTTTAAATAAAGACATTGTAACCACCACCACTATCTGGCAGTCGTAACTTGCTACTTTTGACTTGACAGGTTAAGCGACGATGAAGCTACCCGCGTCACCAAATTCAGAAAAACGTCGACAAGGAAAACAGCACATGCAACGTGTTAGGGAGGGGGGGGGGGGGGGCGTATTGTAACAAGTGTAAGTGCGCGCCTTTCAGCACACTGCAAGAGCTGCATTACATTCCAAGTGATAGCGGCGTCAACGGATCGTTCTTACAATGGGCGCAGGGGGAAAATGCATTTATTGATAATAATGAAATAAAATAAACTTGTCTTTTCTTTACTCGCCACGCATATATAAAATTGACCAGGAATGTTATTTTCGCTGAATGATTCTAACTGTGTCTCGCTTTAATTAAAAAACGCCTTTTTCTTTCCCACTGTTTGTTCCCTCCAAACGTAATCGCTCTTCAGTCGCTGCTCCCATAACCACCCTTGCTGATGTCGGTGAGAATTTGTTCTGAACCGCTTTTCGCCCGAAGCTTCGCGACCTATTTGGACCAACCTTGTGCGCCGCGCGCCGTCCACTACACGCTACGCGTTTACGTGTGAAGCGTATGTATATGCATATGCACACGCAAGTGTATGCAATCTTCAAAGACCATTTCTTCTGTGGCTGTAGCACGGCCGTAAATTGTCAAATTGAACTGTCTCCCACTATGAGGGCTCGTAAATACTCCTATAAGGCCGTCAATTCAGTGAACAATTCTTCAAGATCCCACGAAGTTTCTTCATGTGCAACTGGTATGAAAGATAATATATGTGACGTTCGCGGAGCTGGTCGGGCCCTAGCACCCTCCACCTCCCGAAAAAGCAAAACTTTCGTTCGAAAAGCGGACGTTTGGTTTCGCCTCACGCGAGTGTCTACGCCGCACATATTGGGGGCGAGCTCCACCACTGGTGGAGCTCTCCACCGGTGGCGAGCTCCACCACTGGGTGAGCTCCACCACCATCGGCGTGACGTGACATGAGGGATCACGTGGACACAGCGGCCGCGTCGGCAGCTTCGGAAGCGCCGAAGCAAGCTGAAAACGAAAGTTTGAAGTCCCACCTGCGCTGCGGTTCTGATTAAGTGGTGAGGCTCTCCCGCCTTGGGTGTCTGCTTGACAACATTTGAAAGCACTGTAATAGGTAGTGGCTGCCCTTGGAGGCGTGGAGCACGGTAGGCTACTGCTCGGTGCCGCAGTGCCGGACGTACACAACGGAGCCCTGTGTCAGCCTTATTCACACGTAGCCGCAGGACAAGAAGCTGCGTGAAGCTTGGCCCGCGAAACTTAGAACCGGCATGCAGTCATCGGCTACAACTCGGGTATGCAGCAAGCACAGCCGCGAGGAAGATTTCTGCTGCGGCGTCGGCACTGCCATGTTCGGCGAGT
This sequence comes from Dermacentor andersoni, assembly GCF_023375885.2. Lineage (NCBI taxonomy): Eukaryota > Metazoa > Arthropoda > Arachnida > Ixodida > Ixodidae > Dermacentor > Dermacentor andersoni. The sequence goes on from NC_092815.1 coordinate 136,833,490, forward strand.
AGCAGAAAACGCGCACTGAGACGCTCGCCCGCGCTCGCTGCACGGCTAATGCCGCGATGGTTTGGCCTATGAACTTGTTGATGCTTTATGGTATATAAGGTATATGGTATATACCATATACTGGTATTGTTGGGCGAGTTGGCCCACATTAGCAAACATCTTTATAACTGCGCGAATAAACGATCACAGAGAGAGCACACAAGGTCAGGCGCAGACTTGCAACCAATCTTCATTCCACAAACACCATATACATATACATCCCTTAAATACACCACTGCGCGTGCGCGGCAAAAATATAATCACCAAAAAAACTTTCTCTTCATGCAATACGCAACCTAACTACGCTCATCAATAAACCTCATCTCACTGTTGTGCAGATAAACCGAGGTGTCGCTGATACAATCATGTCCCTTCTTTCTTGCACGATACGCCTGGCATAGCTCGGCAGAGCTCGCATGCTTGGCTATCTCGTCACGGACACAAAATCTTCACTTCTTTCGAGACCAGCTTACACGGGCAGGCCAAGCAGTGGGTAGGAAGGTGCCCACTCGCTGTGTTCCCAACTGACAGTTCATGCACACGCAAGCGTACATTCACGCACCTTCTTGTTTGGCCTACGCAAACTTTGACACATGGTAGAGGAATCTGATAGACAACCCCAACGCTGCAATCTACGTAAGGATCGATGTGCCTTATTCCGCATCCTTGGGATCCGTTCGTGCTTCTTCCTATGTGCGAGCATATTTCGGCAAGCTTGCCGGGAGCCGGAAACGCCCCCTCAACTCCATATCGTTTCACAACATTTCTTAAATTGTGGGAAGTCTTGTGAACATAAGGCACAACTTTACGTTTTTTTATCGTTGCATGCCCTTGCAGTTTCACTAATATTGTTTTCCGTTTTTTATCTTCTTAAGCACTGCCTCCGCTACTGCCGAAATGACTGATTGCGGGAAACCAGCTTCTTCTAGCCTTGCAATCTGCTTGTCAAATAATTCCTGCATTTTATGTGTACATGACTTCTTTATGGCTGACTTGATACACTGGGTGGCTATTGCCCGCTTCACCGTTTTCGAACGAGCCGACTCGTAGGGCAACGATTTCTTTTGGGAACTTGGGTTATATTCCCAGCACACATGGTTGTCACAGAAGGTTGTCTAAAACTGGATATTATTATCCTTTGTTAGTTCAGGAGTAAAGGTCAACCCTTCCCCAAGGCGCTGAAAGATGTGTAGTACATCTGCGATGGCGTCGTCATACGTGGAACTGGTTAGCTTCTATAAAATTACTAGAAAAGAGTCAACATAACGAAAAACAGTAACAACCTGGTTACGGTCGATACCTTCGTTCACCGCTCTGCCAAATTCCGATAAGAATATATTTCACAAGATAGGAGCAACACAAGAACCTATGCATATGCTCTGTTTCTGTACGTAAAACTCTTCAAATTAGACGAAGGTAGAGTTGAGGTAAAACTCAGCAACGCTAAAAACCTACCAAAAGTAAACTCGGCAGAATTCTGAAAAGACGCTTTGCCATTAACTTCAATACATTTTCGAACAGCCTGAAACAATGAAACGGGAAGTATAGAATAAACAAATCTTCTATGTCAATGGAAATAGCATGACCAATGTCCTCGTTCGACTGTATGAACTTAGTAACAGCGTCCGAGTTTTTTGTTTCAAACGAGTCGTTCACTCCTGGGTGCGACAAACACTTGTGCAAAAACCTGGTTGCGTCATTCTGCCAAGTTCCTTTTTCACTCAGGATAGACCGGACGCGAATATCCTCTTTGTGCGCCTTGGCAGTAAAAGGCGAACAAGATATGACAGGATACTGAACCCGGTATGTGGCTTCATGGATAAGATTTCTGAATGTTTGTCATCAGAATTTTGAACTTAGTTTCACCGTTGTGCATCCCTCTTTCTGTGTCATCATCATCCCTCATCACACCTTTATGTCCCCGTTCCCCCTCCCCCCGTGCAGATTAGCAGGCTAGAACGCGTTAGCTCAGGCCGACCTCTCTGTCTTATTTCAAATAAATTCTCTCTCTCTTGGCAGTAAAAACCACGATGAATCCATAACCTTTGCTTTTGTTGACTGAGTAGCCAGTTTCTGCAGTTACATCTCCCTGAACGTGGAAACAGACTTTCCCTTTATCTTTGCGGCTTTCACTGGCATAGGTTTGAAGTTCTCTTTGACAGCGGCTATCGCCTTGTCAACGTCGAAGGTGAACTGCCGGCCACGATCACTTATCACCACAGGAGGAGTTCCATGAGAGGAAATAATCGAATGCAGAAGAAGCCACGAAACATCGATGCTGTGGCGGATGGATGGATGGATGGATGGATGTATGCAAAACTTTAATGAAGGTCCTGAGGTACGCGACTCAGCGCGCTGCGGGCCGCTCCCACGTTGGGACAGTCAGGCCATGCCCGACCGCCGCATCGTGGGCCCTCTGGACAGCCCATAGTTGCGCCCCGGCATCGCGGCTCTTGATAGCGGAGAGCCACTTGTCCTCATCGATTTGTTCTGTGCCTCGTAACGAGGGGCAACGCCAGAGCATATGGTCTAGGCTAGCGATGTCATTGCAGTGCCTGCAAGAACCAGTGGCATAGGTGTCGGGATAAAGGTTGTGGAATAAAGCTGGGCTGGGATACGAGCCTGTTTGCAATAATCTGAGGGTCAATGCCTGCGCTCTATTTAACTTCTTGTGTGGAAAGGGAAAGTCTCTCCTGCCGAGATAAAAGTGCGGCGCAATTTCATTGTATGTGGTCGGTTGATCTCTGTTCTCCACCGCTGCGGGCCGGCGTTGGAGTTCTCCATGGTCGCGGAAAGCGAGACCTCGCGCCTTGGAGTGGGTCACCTCGTTGGGGTTTGTGGGGCCTCCCATGATGGATCCCATGTGAGCGGGGAACCACGTGAGGGTGTGGGTGGCGATGCTTTTGCCGTCGAGGATGCGACAGGCTTCCTTACACACAGCGCCAACGCTGAAGGCGCGGATGGCTGCCCTGGAGTCGCTGAAGATATGGGCATGTTTGTCGTCCAGGAGGGCCAAGGCAATGGCCACTTGCTCGGCCGCACGCGACGACGTGCTTCGTACCGAAGCGGCGTTAACGGTCGAACCCCTGTGGTTAATCGACACTACCGTGAAATTGTTGATGTTGCCATACTGGGCCGCGTCAACGAAGCAGCTGCTGCCAGGGAGTTCTGTCGCGCGGTGTAGGAGCGCCACCGCCCTGGCCTTCCTTCTTTCTACGTTGCGCTGGGGATGCATATTGCGCGGGGCAGGCTGCTCTTTCTGCTCTTTCGGAAGGCCATGATAGGCGTTTTCGACAGTGGCCGGGGGGACGCGCATCTCTGTTAGGAGTCGTCTGCCTGCCCTGGTGCCGGAGAGCATGAGAATCTGTGCCCTTTCTTGTGTTTCTGCAATTTCTTCCAGGGTATTATGAATACCCAACTGCAGGAGTCGGTCGGTGCGTGTGTAGTTTGGTAGTCCGAGCGCGCTCTTGATTCCCCTCCTTATCACGGCATTTAGCTTGTCTCGCTCGGCCCTCTTCCAGACGTGCATGGCCGCCACGTACGCGAAATGGCATAACAAGAAAGCGTGGACTAGCCTTATTAGATTCTCTTCGCTCAGGCCTCTCCTTCTGTTAGCTACCCGCCTGATTAGACCGATGACGCTATCCGTCTTCTTTGCTGGTTTGTGAATGGTGATGCTATTCGAGCCCGCCCCTTCGAGTGTCATTCCCAAGATTCGAATGGACGCGACTTTGGGAATGGGATCTCCGCAATTGGTGTAGAGATTTATGTAAATTTCAGTGGGGGGTTTCCAGTTATGTGGCTTGCGGCCCTTTCTAGTTGGGCTGTAGAGAAGGAGCTCCGATTTCTTTGGGGAGCACCGGAGTCCCGTGTCGGTTAGAAAGCGCTCTGTAGTGTCGACAGCTTCCTGAAGAGCGGCTTCGACTTGTCCGTCACTGCCACCCGCGCACCAGACAGTGATGTCGTCTGCGCAGATCGTGTGACCGATGCCCTGGACCTTGCCTAGGTACCTTGAGGGGTCGACCATTGCGATGTTAAGGAGGAGCGGTGAGATGACTGACCCCTGAGGGGTGCCTCTTCTGCTTAGATCCATTTTCTCCGATTCCAAATCTCTAGCCTTGAGGATGGCGCATCGTTTGCTCAAGAAAGATCTGACGAAGGCATGGAAGGACGAGCCTAGGTCGAGTTTGGAGATGGCGTCGAGAACGAACTCGTGACGGATGTTATCAAAGGCCTTCTTCAGGTCCAAACAAAGGATGGCTCTCTTGTCCCGAGTGCAGCGTTCCAGGATTTGTATCTTGATAAGCTTCATGGTGTCCTGGGTGTAGAGGCCTGACCTGAAGCCTATCATGTTGTGAGGGAAAAGGTCGTTGGTCTCGATATAATCGGCAATTCCGTTATGGATGGCGTGCTCGGCCACCTTCCCTACACATGACGTCAGTGAGATGGTGCGGAGGATGTCCAAGCTCGGCGGTTTACCGGGCTTTGGGATTAGTATGACCCCTGCCAACTTCCATTCTTCCGGTACAATTCCCTCCTCCCAAATCCGATTTATCTCATCTGTGAGAAACTCGATCGATGCGTCCTCTAGGTTTCTGAGAGCCTTGTTGTTAATGTGATCCGGGCCGGGCGCTGACCTGCCATTGAGGTCGTGTAGGGCACGACGGATTTCACTGGCTTTGAAAGGCTCGTCCAGCGCGGAGTTCGGCTTCCCTTTGTATACTGGGTATGCCGCATCATCGGCCACAGTTTTGAGCGGCAGGTACTTCTTAGCTAGCATCTCCAGTACGTCCTTTTCCGAAGACGACTTCTTGGCTTCATGGAGCGCTTTAGCGAGAACACTTCTCTGGTTTGACTTGGTGCCGGAGTCGTCGAGCAAGTGTTTGAGAAGATTCCGCTTGCCTCCCGTGCGCATCTGCCCGTCGACGAGACTCTCCGGCTGTGGCGGAGACAAGTGTCATTGTTTCAGTATAACATGTTAAATAATTCACGCATACGATTATCCATCGGCAGCCGGTAGAAGACTTGGGGGGAGGGACCAAGTAAATCTATACCCACTTTCTCAAAAGATGAAGCCGGCGGATCTAACTGGTTGCAGAGTTCTTGCAGGAGCCGAAGTTGGTTGTTTGCGGCGTTGGCAGGCATCACAGCTGGCGACGTACTCCTTGGCTGTCTTCCACGATTGAGGGCAATGGAAACGTGGTCGGAGGTGGTGGAGCGTTCGAGCGAATCCAAGGCGTCCGGATCTAAAGTCGTCGTGCGTGGCCCGGAGAACTCCAAGGCGCAGTCATTGTACGCCGACGAGCACAAGTGGAGCGCCATTGTTAGAATAATTCTCGCAGAACGGATTTATTTACAGTGAAAACGATAGAGAAGACGTGGGACGGTTCGAAAGAGCCGATCACCAAAACATCGCACGACTTCTTTCTCTTCTACGCTCCTCCGGTGTGGCGTCAGAATATAGCAAACATAGATCATGTTTCGTCAAATAGCTCCGTGTGTAAGTTAAAAAAAAGAGCGGCGGTATTAGAAGCTGATGAGTCCAATCATTATCCCGTACTGCTCGCTATGTCAAATTGTCTAAAACCTAGGCAAAAGGGCATAGAAGGTGATCTGTTTGACTCATCCTTATATATCACTAATTTGCGGGATATCGATTGATCTCCTCTTTATGCACTGGTTTCTCCAAGCGAATGTTATGACTTGCTTGTGAAACTTATTTCCGGGGTGGCTGCGGCCGCGGCAGCTAGAGTTACTGCTACTGGGTGGCTAAAACATTTTCAGTAGAACCATGGCTAACATGCTCAATATTGAGTTGCATTAACAATAAATATAACATATATAAGGAACTTAAACGGCAACCTTTCGATCTTATATTGCGAAAGATGTACTCCCAGTGTTATTCCATGTTGAAAAATGTGTTCTTTATGGAAAAAAAAGACAGAAGCTTTCTTTAACTATTGTATTCACAAGTCTCAATAGGGACGACTCTAGAAAGAACTGGGATATTTAAAATAAGTACCTATGAATACAAGTAAAACAATATACAACAATATCTACAGTGATGTTTGTTGTGCCACCCCTCACAATGTAAGTAATGGTTTTAGTGTTTAGTTCTCTTCCTCTGAAAGTCATTCGCGAGTTGTGCGTGATGTGACTCACATACCCCGTTCACAGTTTTCATTTTTACCCGACAGACGAACCTGAAGTGTCACCTGTAATATCTGGCGTAGATATGGCTGCTTGTGGTATTGGCAATACATCGGCTTACATGCTAAAGTTAGTTAAAGATATCACTTTACCGGTACTTTTTTCCTTTTTGTTACACGATTTTTGTGACGGGTATATTTCCTAACTCTAATGAATATAGCAAGAGTATTACCAATATGTAAGTGTAGAGATAAGGAAAATGTAGAAAATTATAGTACAATTTCCACACCCCCCTTCCTTAGTGCGGTTGCTAGCTATTCGGTTAAACTCATTCCGAGAAAAACTCAACATTCCCTCACCTCACAAATTTGGCTTTAGGAAAGCCCTTTCTACTACCACTGCAATATCAGCGGTCATGGACTCTCTTCGGAAATCTATTGAGGCTGAAATATTGGTAGCAGGCATTCTCATAGATTTTGCAAAAGCGTTCGACTCATTACATCACGGTATACTAAAAGCTAAATTGTCATAATATAGCATCAAGGGAACACCCTTAGCACTTTTTGAGAGTTACCTAAAAGACCGTTGACAACGTGTCTACATTGGTGAAGCGCCAATCTGATATTAAAGCTATTAACCTAAGTGTTGGCAAGGCTCAATTATCTGACGTATGATCTTCTTACTATATATTAACGACCTGCCCTCGGAGTCACATCACGCTCGTCATGTCGTTTATGCAGGTGACACTAACCTGCTCATTACAAGCCGTGAAGAAATAACTCTGGTTACTAAAGTTAACAAAGACGAAGAGGTTCTTCATCACTGGTGCAAAGCAAACGCTATGTAAGACTGAACCCAAGTAAAACTGTTTTACTGTGTTCCGCTCAACAAATAAGAAAATCGCAGGTTTATAGGTAGTGCTGCATGATAGCCACCCTACCCTATCTGTCCTGCTGACCAGACGATGTTTTTGGGTGTGTTAGTTGAGTGTAATTTGAAATTCTCATGTCATGGACGCTGCGTAATAGAAAAGGCTTCTTATAGTCTACACGCTCTCGCACTCGATGCAGTCATTTCATTTGCTCAAGACATTCTAGTTAACCTGTATTTGTTTTTCTTCATTCACACATCAATTATTGCATGCCTGTTGGGGCTTGACCTATAAAACACGCTTATTACCCATGTTGAATTTACAGAAAAGGGCTTTTCGTGTGTTAACACACTCCGCTCCACTACAAACCCAGCAGACGTAATTAAAACACTCGGTGTATTAAACATCTATGATCTAATCACATATAACGCTGCCAGCCTCCTAGATGTTTGAACATATACGCTGAAAAATTGAATTAAATACTAATTGAATTCTGTCTGAATACTGCTTGAATACTGTTTCAATTGAATCAAATATTGCGTTAGCCTACATTAAATAATGAACGCACTAGAAATCATTTCGTATTACCAAAAAAAGTACGCCTGAATAGCGGTTGATCATCCTTGGAGTTTTCCGGAACATTGCACTGTAGTACCCTAATTCTATTATGAGATGCCTTTATTCCTAGCACTTGTTTAAAGAAGAATATTGGCAGAACCCATCTCGCGATGACGATCAACAGTATTGCGTTTAGCATTGCATCAACATAGCGACACCACGCATTACCACCTTCGGAACGAGTTATGTATAATGCGTGTACTGCGGCGGGATTCCCCTTTCGGGCTCCCTCACGAACACTCGGCGCCGTCTAGGGCCGCCGCCGCGAAGCCTGCGCGTGGCCTTTCGAAATGCATGGCGTGCCGTTGCGGGCGAATGGCGAGAAGCGCGTCATGCGGCAAACCTGGGCTTCTCTCTCGCGCTTCTTTCTTAGGGAGCCTACATGTACCGCGTAAAAACGCGGTACATGGAGGCTCCCTATTCTTTCTGAACCCGCTGCGCCATCTAGTGGCGCCGCTGAGAAGTTTCCGTGCGGCCTCCGAGACGAGAAGCGTGACGCGCCGTTGCCTGCGAACGCAGAGAATTGTTCCCTCTCTTGCCGCACGCTCAGTGGCGTATATTCGGTCGGCCAATTAAGTTAGCGAGAGGTTCATTGAACAGCTGCACATACCTAGCGCACTCATGGCGCCGTTCGCTAAATCGTTTTATAGAAAAGCGGCAATACCCAGTGCATTTGTGGCGCAGCCTCCTAATGCGCCGAGTTGCTGTCCTCGAGGAACTATTGAGACGCGGTTTGGACTCCGCTCAACATCGGGAAAATTTAAGGGAACTTTTTCTTCATTGCACAGTGTCACATTCCCAATGGCACATACCCAGAGCTCCAAGTCGGCGTCAAAGAGTTTTGACCCGCCACGGTTGCTTAGTGGCTATGGTGTTGGGCTGGCAAGCACGAGGTCGCAGGATCGAATCCCGGCCACGGCAGCCGCATTTCGATGGGGGTTAAATGCGAAAGGATCCGTGTACTTACATTTAGACGCACGTTGAAGAGTCCGAGGTGGTCCAGATTTTTGGAGTTCCCCACTACGGCGTGCCTCATAATCAGGTCGTGGTCTTGGCACGCAAAACACCATAATTTTTTTGAAGGAGTTTCTTGAAGTCCCGCATAGACCTAGTGGCGCATATCTAGTGCTCTAAGTCGGACACAAAGAGCTTCGAACAGCGGTACCCACCCAGTCCCGCGTCTAGTGACTCACGTCGGCTTTAGAGAAGTTCGTTGAAGATCGGCACGTATGTACACGCCCCATACCCGATGGTTGAATTCAAACCCTGCTCCCTCAGCACTGCAGCCCGATGCGCTGCCCATTGGACCATAGACTACGCAGTGACTCAGGTAGACGGGGAGACGGTTAGATACAAACCTACATGGCTACAAACCTATAGCCCCCGGAAAGTGCGTGATGTACCCTAAGGATGCTAAAATATTACAATCTAAAAAAGTCACTAATTAAACCTAAACTGCAATAAAAGTGCTCGCCTTCCTGGTTGCTGTCAATCCTACTCACATATTTTTGTATAATTTTTAGTTATATTGGTTAGGAACCATTAAACAATATTGTTGGGTCGCGGAAGATGTTTATGTCAATGAATGTAAATTGAAATGAAATAGATTGGTTGAAATTGAAACAAAAAAAGAATGCGACAGAGCGAGAAAAGTTTTAACCTACGCCGGAACTAAACACCCTTTTTTTCCAATGCCATCCGACGCTCGGCAAATACTGCGTAGTGGGTATGCGCGCCATGAACAGAGGGGGAACCAAACCGAACCGCCATGACATTGCAGAAGAGAGGCGCTGCGCCTCCGGCGTCGTACTCACTCGGGGAGAACGTTTCGGGCCCGAATCCCGTCCACCTTCTGCGAGACGCGGATCGGGACGAAGAAGTGCCGTTGGGCGACGGCCGTTTCCAGAAGCAAGTGCTGATGGCCTCGATGCTCGCCGGAACTACGTTCCTGTTGCACCTGGTGAGCTTTCGACTCACGACGCGCATCCTGGACCACTGGTGTCGGCACCCGGAAGCGTTCACCAATTTGAGCATCCAGGAGTGGCGCAACCTGGCCACGCCCATCGAAAAGGACGGTAGCCGGAGTCACTGCGCGCGTCGCGAGCCCCCCGACGGAGGCAGTAAGGCGTACATAGTGAGCTGTGAAGCCTGGGACTTCGACTTCGCGCCTTACGGCAACAACATCGTAAGCGAGTGGCGCCTGGTGTGCGACCGGCGGTGGCTCATCGAAATGGCCGTGTTGACCTACATGGTGGCCTGCGTCATCGCCCTCCCCATGGCAGGAGTCACCGCCGACCGCATTGGCCGAAAGGCCGTCATTAACGTCTCGCTCGCTGCGCTGCTCGTGGCCGGATTCACCACCACTCTCGCGAACTCGTACCTGCTTTTCGTGGCGCTGCGCATCGTCGAGTCTGTGACGAGCAACACCCTTTGGCTCGTCCAGTACTCGGTCCTCTACGAGGTCTCGACGCCAGCGAAGAGAGATTACTATTGGTTCCTTTCTATGGCGGCAGCCTCTGTCACCATGCCCCTCTGTGCGGTCGGCATCTCGCGGATGCGACTGGCCTGGGACGCGACCCACCTCGTCCTCATGGTGCCCACGACCATGCTGGTAGCCGTGCTTTCTACGGTGCGCGACGAGTCACCTGCCTGGCTCCTAACCACGATGGACACCCGGGAAGCCGAGCGTGTCGCCCTGAAAGCCACCCGCATGAACAACGCCGACACCGATTTCTGCCGTACCTGGTTTGCCTCCGAGGCGCGCAGGGCTGAGCGTCGGAACAGTGAGCAGCCCTCCGAGCGCAATGTCCTCTCTACGATCCTTAGGCAGCTGAAAAGGCGCTTCCTGCTGTTGTGCTACATGTGGTCTGCGCTGTCGTTCGCCTTCAACCAAGTGAATCTGAACGACATCTTCCCCGTCAAGAAGGCGACCGCCGCGGCCGGTATACTGGGAATGCTGCCAATGTACGCCGTGGCATACTTTTTCATGTTGCGGTACGGCGCAAAGCGCTCTTGCATGGTGGCGATGCTTCTCTTCAGCATTCTCGCCGTGGCCCTCACTGCTGTGTACGGCGGCGAACAGTCATTGCTCAGCAGCGTGCTCGTCGTGCTTCTCCGCATGCTGGCCCATCTCTTTGTAGTGCTTGCCTTTGTTGTGACCGTGCGATACTACCCGGTCAAAGTGCGCTGTACGGGCATTTGTGTGGGTTTCGCACTCGGCAGGCTGACCGGTTCTTTGGGTGCAGTCGTGTTCCGGCTGGCTCCCAAACAACGCCGAGATACCATGATCGCTGTCGTTGCTATCGTAATGGCGCTGGCCTCCATGGCAACGGAGTACCTGCCGTCGAGAGTCCCCAGCGTCGTCTTGGCGCCCGCATCAATATCGACTCGCTCCAGAAGAAGCAGTCAGGTCGCAGGCGACGAGTTGAGGCGCTCGCTTCAAGCCTCGTTGCCCCGACTACCCAGGGGCCCCGTGAAGGCGTCCAAGTGACGCCGTTCCAGGGATGAGAGGTTGCCCGAGCAATTTTTGCGGAGGGCTTCGAACATCTCCTAGCCATCTACTAATACGCAGCACTGAACTCTGTTCGCGAACGCCCGTGCTTATCATAATTTCGCCATATAAATTTACTCTTGCAACAACGCTGCTATACGTGTAACGCTTGCCGAGATATGCTCGAGAGGGCAGGCATAATTATGCATACAAGAGTGTACGCTTGTATTGCGTGTTATTGGCACGTCCGTAACGACTGTTCCACGCTGTACCTCAAGTAAGTGCACTCGGCCCACTGCTTTTTAATTTGTATATGTCTGATTTTGGTTTATTGCAGATGAAGTAAAAGATCTTTCACTACGCTGACGATACAACCACTGGATATTGTACAGGCGTTGAAATGTTTCAGACAGATATAGCTAAAGCAGTGGACTGGTTCTCGCAACATTTTTTTTTTTAGGCCTTCACAAAACTGACATGTTTAAAAAGAAACGCAAATGCAAAAACAACAAGCAAAATGCGAAGGTTGTGGATTCACTTCCCACCTGCGGCAAGTTGTTTTTTCATCCACTTTAATTTCCAATAATTTATCGCTTTATTTCATTTATTAAGCACAAATAATTTCCCCTATGTTGTCGTTGGTGTCAGTGTTTGCTGACGCCATCTGGAACCCGCATCAAGCATATCTCACCGAAGCATTAGAATCGGCTCAAAATCGTGCTGTTAGATTCATTCATACCTCATACCCATACGACGTCAGCGCTTCATCTCTGAAATCAGAATCCTGCTTGTCAATGCTTTCATGTCGACGTCGCATTTCCAGTCTTTCCCTGTATCACAAGTTCTTCTTTTCTTCCCTTAAGAGCCTTACATCACAGCAGCAGCACGCATATCTCATCGCACCAGCCATCCACTTCAAGTAGCGCGCATACGTGCACGGACCACCTTCACAGCCTCTTTCTTCCGTACCACCACAGACTGGAACGGCCTTTCTACCAACATCGCTACAACCACTTGTCTATCTTCGTTCACAGAAATTGTAACCGACGATTTCGTTAAATAATTATTTATCACGATGTTTTCGCTATTTTATAACCCTTATGTAATGCCCCTACGGGGGCTTTTAAGGTATATAAACTGAACTGAACTTAGTATATATTAATGACCTGCCCTCGCAGTTACACAGTGCTCGTCATGTCCTTCATGGAGATGACACTAACCATGCTCATTACAAGCCGTGAAGAAATAACTCTGGTTACTAAAGAAGAAGAAGAAGAAGAAGAAGAAGAAGAAGAAGAAGAAGAAGAAGAAGAATTGTATTTATTCATTGACAAAATAAGATCACAGTAACACGATATACAGAAGGAGGTCCCAAAGCTCAAGGCTGTAGGGGGGCCTACTGTTCTAATTAGAAAGATCAGAACAAGTTATGTTACAGCAAACGCAGCAAAGGAACCGAAACATTATATGATAGTACACAGAATTGCGTTTTGAACAAAAAGGTAGAATTGTTAACATGTAATAATGCAAGAAAACAAGTAAACTAAAAACATGGCATAACACTGTACAGAATACGTTAACAAAGTTAACGTATTCGTAATAACGTAATAAGTTAACAAAGACGAAGAGGTTCTGCATCACTGGTGCAAAGCAAACGCTATTTAAGACTGAACCCAAGTAAAACAGTTTTATTGTGTTCCAGTCGCAAATAAGAAAGTCGCAGATTTATCGGTAGTGCTGCATGATAGCTACCCTATCTGTCCTGCTGACCAGACAGGCAAGTACCCAGGGGGGGAGGGGGGCGACCGCGAAATTAAGCGGCATATCCCCCCCTCCCCGCCCCCACGCCACTACTCCTCACACACATTCCTAAAGCGCCGACAAATCATCTATTCGGCGGTCGACATTTTGCTCCCTTTTACAGCGAACGCTGTGTATGACTAACCTTCCGCAGTTTTTTCGGAGTCCGTCAACATAAAAATCATCATGTGGGCCGATCCTCGTGATAGGGTACAAAGGTTCCAAGCTCAATGGCACATACCCCTGTGGGTTCGGTAACCTGTAACGCGCCCTTCGAAAACTTCGGCATGGGTCCGCGTATGGGGAGTGCCTGCTTCACCTCCGCCGCGGGTCGGCCCGGCATTGCACTACCGTTGGGATCGGCCCACGTATGGGGACTGCTTAACGCCTACTTCACCTTTGCCGCGGGTCGGCCCGGCATTGCACTACCTTCGTGCAGACCCACGCCGGAGGTGAAGCATTTTGCTTTTCGTTTGAGAGCTTGGACTGTCGTCAGCTCCCGCTGCCATTCCATCTTCACAAAGTGGAATGGTTGTCAATTTTTTCACTCTTTTTTGGATGGCGTTAGTTATCGGCATCTCCTGGGGTGTCAAGGCTAGTTTTCTCATCGATTCGGTAACGGCGCGATTAACCGGAGATGAGTTCAGTAGTCACCATCTATTGAACGATCACGCGTATCGCTGTTGCTTCGTTAGTTCAGCCTTGTTTGTTTAGACTGATCCAGCGATCAGGAAAGGGATTTGGTTCGTAGTCAGCTGGTCTGTATGCTCGTGGAACGAGTTTCGGCCAGAGAAAACGCCATTGCGTTGAACTTTTCATTTTGGGTCATTATTACCTCGAGTGATGGCTCGCCGCGACGCTGGCAGATCCTCGTAACTATATACCCGCGATATGGGTTAGATAAGGTGGAAAACAAGATAATGCGAAACAGCGTCTATCACGAGACCCGGCAATAACCGTTAAAACCATAAGCAATATGACTGTTACCCGTTACCTCGTGTGGCTTTTCGCTAATTGTACAGCAGTTTTCGTGCAAAATTGGCAACTGGGAACAAGAGTCGCAAGGAGTTGACAAATTAAGCGATCTACTAAAGGAAAGAGCCAAGGCAATAGCCAAACAAGAAGGAAAAGCGAAACTTGATAAATTTAACCGTTCATGAAAATATTTATGGATCAACATCTTTTTATTTAAAGAGTAAGTAGAGAAAAAGCGGTCGAAAATGGAGAATGATTCCTTGTGTCTTGAATGACGCTTCTACAGTTATCAGACGAGCGGCCTGGCGTAGCCACTTCTCTGCTGGGCTGATATGGATGTTTTTCTAACCTTCCGGCGGTGGGCGCAGTACGTCTAGAACCGCAGCGTCCTGCGCTCTACGCGGTTGTACGGGGCTGGTGACCAGGCATCGTTACGCAACTTCCCAAATAACAACACGAGTCGGTTTTGGCACATAACATGGCAGAGCAGCAGGATCCAAAAGAACTGTGATTGTCCCGCAAATATATATATATATATATATATATATATATATATATATATATATATATATATATATATATATATATATATATATATGAGGTAGGTGATTGGGTAAGGGAACAAACGCGAGTTAATGATATCTTAGTTGAAATCAAGAAAAAGAAATGGGGCATGGGCAGGACACGTAATGCGGAGGGTAGATAACCGATGGTCATTGAGAGTTACGGAATGGATTCCAAGGGAAGGGAAGCGTAGCAGAGGGCGGCAGAAAGTTAAGTGGGCGGATGAGATTAAGAAGTTTGCAGGGACAACTTGGCCACAATTAGTACATGACCGGGGTAGTTGGAGAAGTATGGGAGAGGCCTTTGCCCTGCAGTGGGCTTAACCAGGCTGATGATGATGATATATATATATATATATATATATATATATATATATATATATATATATATATATATATATATATATATATATAGTTTGCAGGGACAACTTGGCCACAATTAGTACATGACCGGGGTAGTTGGAGTAGTATGGGAGAGGCCTTTGCCCTGCAGTGGGCTTAACCAGGCTGATGATGATATATATATATATATATATATATATATATATATTTCTGTATAATTCTTCCAGAGCTAATTCAAAAAACGCTACTAGAAATTTTTATTTTACACTTTCGCTTGTTTACTTGTTTTGGGCAGAGTTCTTTCTGCGCTTCTGTCATGCGCGAGTCCATTTGATGTGGTTCCGTCTTTGCCAAGTAAAGGAGAGGTGTATCTCACAGGCGTACTTGTGAGCTACACCTTATTTCAATTCTCTTTTGCAGGATTACGCGTCGTCATGGCGAATGGAGGCCTTATTCACATTTGTTCTAGTAAAGGTAGACCCCCCCCTCATTTGCATAGAAAAGTTAGCTTGGGTTGCCCCCTCCCGCCCCAAATTCTGAGTACGTGCCTGTGACAAGACGATGTGTTTGGTGGCCTAGTTGAGTGTAATTTGAAATTCACATGTCACGGGCGCTCTGTAATAGAAAAAGCTTCCTATGGACCACACGCTCTCACTCGGTGCAGTAATTTCCTTTGCTCAAGGCATTCTAGTTAACCTGTATTTGTTTTTGTTCATTCAAGCATCAATCATTGCATTCCTTTTGGGGGTTTCCCCTATAAAACACGCTTACTACCCATCTTGAATTTACAGAAAAGGGCTTATCGTATATTAACACATCCCGCGGCCCCAACAAACTCAGCAAACCTAATTAAAACACTCGGTTTATTAAACGTGTCTGATCTAATCACATATAACGCTGCTAGCCTCCTAGATGTTTGAGTTTATACGCTGGAAAATTCAATTAACTACTGTTACCCTGCGTCAGTCTACATTAAATAACGAGTGCACTAGACACCATTTCGTATTACAAAAAAAAAAAGTACGCGCTAATAACGGTTCACTTACCTTGGAGTTTTCCGGAACTTCGAATTGCAATAACCTTAATTCAATTATGAGATCCCTTCATTCCTTGCACTTGTTTAAAAAAGAATATCGGCAGAACCCATTTCGCGATAGCTGACGACAGTATTGCGTTCAGCATTGCATCAGTATAGCGACACCACGCATTACCACCTTCGGAACGAGTTATGTATGACGCTTTCGCGCTCCCTTACTAGTGTTCCTGTATATGCTCCCTCAGGGAGCAGAGTAACGCCTAACTTTTCCGGCGCCGCTCGCACCGCTATTCGCCGAGCGCTATCACGTGGTACAAAAATGGCGTCAAATGTTCAACTGTGGCGCTGCGAAGCCAACTTTACGGGCGCGGCGCCGACTTGTTTCTGTCAGTGCCATCGAAATTGCTATCAGCGGACCGTCGAGCGTGCGTTGCACTGATCGGCTCCAGGCCCCGCACACTCTCAAGTTCAACAAATGGCCACAGAGGGCGAAAAATCAATTGAGGCGCGTTTCAGCGTAAGCGCGCAAGTGGAGCTACTGTAATTTGGTCGAATAGCTTAATTTGTGCTTTCTCTGCTAGGGGCGCTGCACATGCTGAATTTTTTAATTTACACAAACCATTGAGATGAACAATCGAGGTGTCTAAGGATGCTTTTTTACCTCAGGCAAATAGGCAGTTGATTTTCTTTTAATTTGATTGTTGAAGCTGCTTTTTAGTCATAGCGTCAAGGTTTTTGTGCTCGATTAACCACCGACAGCCGACAGCCTATTGGTATCGATGTGTTTCCTGGCCGTTGGCGTTCGAATACTACGGCGGTAAAACATTTTCGAAAGCATGCTGGTTTCGTCTGCGAGTCATTACATAGACTTGCTGTAAGAAGGTCTACTCTTGGCAAAGAATAGTGCCTCATTTTGTTTAGGCGTTGACTATCATAATGAATGCGGCGGAGGTTGAGGGAGTACGCTTGAAGGTACGTTTTTATGCCGTTGATCTCCATAACACCGTAAGTACGCAAACCGATGTCGCAGAACACCCGATGCATCATTGTGTGTTCTCCGTCATCGCTTGTTTGCTGTATGCCTACTAATTCTTCATTTCTTCAAGTGTTGTATCCTCCTTTTGTCCTTGTTCTCTTGTGCTTCACTTACAGTATGTCGTTCCGTCAGCTGTAATGCGCATTTGCAAAACCAATACGTTTGATAAGACGCAGTGGTTATCATAATTTCACTACACGTGTATTAAGCTGGCACATATGGTTCAGATATGTATGCGAACTTGCACGACGTTGATGCGGAGATTAGGATAAATATGACACCCGTAAGGAAGAGGCAGCTGACGGCCGTATAAGCTGTTGCGTTCTTTCCGCCAAACTACCCGGCCTGGTAGTGCTGTAAAGATGCTGTATAAAAGTGACACGCGGTGACAGGGAAATTATTATACTTAGCAGCCGACCGTACGTCTTGTAGCTTAGGTCTTCTTTCTTGTGCGTTTGTGCTACCCTTATTAATGAGCCATCTCTTGACTATGTTCTTGACTATGTAACCGCGTTTGTGTGGATGCGTAGACGTGTGCTTTTTGTTGTACTTGTAAAATGCAAATAAAATATTTTCAGGCTTACTCAATCTTTGGTGTCGTGTGCGTTTATTCCAGTCGAGGCCATCGTGCCATCTGGAAACCGCATTCTGTCAGTAGCCCTACACGAAATGCAACAGCTGGAGCGCGGCGGCACTACTCGGAATGCCCTTAAAAGTCAGTTCAGAGTGTGCCTTAACTCGATATGACTCAGCGCTACATGTATAGACCTCAGACTCTGCCCAGGCGGCGCTGCGGAAAAACCCGTCATCAGCGCCCCCATCGCAGCCTTGGCGCTAACTGAGTAGTGCAAGGAGAGCTGTCCGCAAGCGAAGGTGCATAGGCCACAATAGACCCTTCTCTTTGGTTTGTGTTGAGGCACGGTTTCCTAAAAATCAAGGACCTGGAAAGCTGCTTCTGCCCATCCACGCTTCGGAAAGGAAGCTCAGCAGGACGAAGTACGTGTACAATATAAAATAAAGTCTCAAGTGTTATTTCGGCGTGCTGCAACTCGTAAGTACAGAGAGCACCAGGTTTGTCTACAGGCATATCAGCATAAAAAACTAAGCATTTCAAATTGGTTCATATTAAATATGTCCTCAACGCAAGACTTAAGGATCTCCTATATTTTTATGTATTTTATCGTAATGTTTTGTCTCGCAATTATTTATAGAGGGTAAATCCTTTCATAGCCTTTTTCCAGGGCAGCAAACAGAAAACGTTTTCCAAGGCAGCAAACAGCGTGCGATCATAACGAAAGTAAGCTTCCTACAGTGCCTACACGCTGCATATTTCTTTCTCGCAGGAGCTACAGCATCGCTCGATCAGTACTTTAATTTGAACTTTTCGCAGACGCTTCGAGCACATCGCGAAGCGTGCTTGTTGTATCGGCGCAGGACATACAATATACCGAAAGTAGAAATGAGCTCGCGATACAACGATGCTCTAGAACAGGATTTTGAATTCATAAACGAACCAAAACGTTTTGATAAGCTGACCTACCAAATCTCTCCGTTCCACTTGTTGAGTCAAGCGGAGGCGGACGTTTGTTAAAAGGTGGAGATATCGATGGCGCATAAGCAGGATAGTTCGCAACGTTGTTTTTTTTTTTTTTTGTTACCAACGAATTCGCGGCTGCAGATTCTTGAGTTTTCGTTTGGTTACCACGGTCCTCCGTCAGGGCTACGCAACACAATTACAGAAGAACAAAATCGTCGTGCTTTCTCATGCGAGACGCTGTTTTGTGGGGAATGTAAGTAATCCGATTACCCAACAGGTTGAACAGCCCGTATCCAGCGCTCTCTCCTTTCCCCTTCATACGATCGCGATGGAAATCGGTAAAACTGAACGTTGTTGTTCCGTCCTTCACGTTCATGGCAATTTACAACACAACAGTAGCGTCGATTGCGGCGTTTCTTCGTAGCGCGACGAGATATCGCCGTTGCAGTCGTTTCCGCCGTCAGACTGAAGAGTGAGCCAGCAAGCGCTTTATGGCAGTTCAGCGGCGCGTCCGACTAGCGTAGAAATCCATAGCTCTCTGTCTGGGTGTTAAATGCGCAAAACACTCGCAATATGTACCAAAATCTAGTTAAATCGTCGTTTCGCAGTCGCTAGCTGCATGGGCAACTTAGCAAGGGAGTCGGGCTTCGCACTACTCAATTACTGCCTCTTCGCAACGGCAGGTGGCGCCACGCGTCTTGCAAAACTGCAGAGTCTGACGTCCATTCTGCTGCGCCTCGATCGTGCTCCCGCCAGTTTGGTTGCTGTATGGCAAACGTAGCGCCTACATAAATATGTAGGCGCTACGTTTGCTACACAGCAACTAAACTGGCGGGAGCACGATCGAGGCGCAGCAGCCAGAAACCCAGTAAAGCCACAGAACACCTGGTAAAGCATGTGCAAACCTGGTGAAGCGTGTGCAAAACCCCGTTTCCGTTTCCTGTTGTACAGCGCTACCTGTGGTGACATACTTTAGTTCACGACGCCACCGCTACGCTTATTTCCGTAGCACTGTGGAAGGTACAGTTTCCCTTCTCTAAGTTTGTATAGGTGTTCTGTGTCGGCTCCGTGTTGCAGGTACGGTGTTCGATGATATTAAGTTAATAACTTTAGTAAATTGCTACGAAAGACATCATTTTGAAACTTGTATTCCAGTATGACGGGGTGCAGCGCATCAAACTGCACGGATCGCACGGAAGTTGGCAAAGCTTTTTACACGGTGCCGGGCGGACGGACGAGACCGGATAGCTCGGAAAGGGACCAGGATATGCGAGGTGCGTTCGCCCTGTTTAAACTAAAGCGGCACTTATATAGAGTAACACTCCTGTACACTCTGTGTCGCGCTGCACATATGCTCCGAAAATTGCACAAGGGAGCAACTTCTCATGCCAGACGCGGGACAAAGAACGGACGACACGTCTGTGTCGCGCTGCACTATAGGCCAAGAATGTTAACTTGCGAAGTCCCCAATTCGCTGTGTTGCTTGTACGATTTCACTGACTATGCGGATCTAGAACAGTGTGTTCAAAATAAAGTAAATACTAGCAGATACAATTTGCCCGTTGCACCCTGGCTTTTCTCTACTCTGTCTTTTTTTAATTTTTTTTGTCGGCGTTCTGCTTTTTCATACGAGGTCGTTTGATGTAATGGTGTTCATTGTTTTGTAGTAAGCGAAAGCATCGTGCACTGCCGCTGACGAGACAGCTGTGATAGCTTCAGCATTTACCGCCCGCAATATGCTGCTTGTTCGAACAGCCTTAGTCGACGTGAGGAATGTGAAATTATTTTTGTACGTCTAATAATCGCTTTGTTATAGTAAATTAACCTGAGTAGTATGACGAGATAAAGCAAAAA
Organism: Dermacentor andersoni; assembly: GCF_023375885.2. Lineage (NCBI taxonomy): Eukaryota > Metazoa > Arthropoda > Arachnida > Ixodida > Ixodidae > Dermacentor > Dermacentor andersoni. Next base: position 136,853,801 of record NC_092815.1, read on the forward strand.
TTGTTGTCATATTACAGTCTGCAATACGTGAATAATTACTTTGCAAGTTTCCCATCTTAACTGATTAGTGCAATAAAAATAACCTGTTGTTACTCTTAATAACTTGTTGCCTTTGCGGTGGCTTTGAATTCTGCCCCAAAGGCTCCAAGAACCAGCACTCCTCCCTGCCATCAGCCATTGCTCATCCATTCCCTTGTACGAAATAAATTTGATGTAGAAGCTCGTGCATCTTGAATCTTTTTCCACTCGCCGATTTGCTGCTACGAAGCAGCTGTTACGTTTGCGATATTAATAGTAAGAATAAGCTTTGCATAGAATGTGCGCATGTGAACATTTGAAATGTGTTGAAATCTACGTGTCTGTGCCGCATATATCGGAAACGTGCAGCAGCGGTGAATGACAGTTGGTGATGGATGACGGTCATGGTTAACGGTCACTGACATAACTGCAGGCACGATAGTTCTCTTGCCACGACCATTATTGCTCTGCTTTCGGCAGCCAGAATGTGCTCACATAATTGACCACCACGTGTGCGAAGTCTTCTTTAAACACCCTTCAAAACATTTCTTGCTTTCCGGCCTCCGCGAGAAAACTTCATACGCACGCTGAAAAACATTGCACGGCTTTTTGTTGCAAGATAATGTGCGTTTGCACGCGAACTTCTGAGCTGCTCGAGCCACGGGTGTAGTCAGGCTTTCATTTCGAGGGATCGAGGCGTCGTCCTACTCCTTATATGTACGTTCGTGGGTGTGTTTGTGTTTGTATATGTGCGTGTATACATGTACATACAAACTAAAAAATTCGGGGGGTTGGCAACCTCCGGCTTCGCCAATCGTTCGAGCGTAGCCTGCATTAAAAAATGGCATCTTGCTCAGCGCTTGCGAATAATTGCGGCGTGTTGCTCGCGACGAGCAGACAATAAAGCAATTGGAACACCGCGCGGCATTTGCCTCCTGCGCGCTCGAGGAGTGGCTGCACTGCAGCGCTGAATATGCTCCCTGCGCGAGCAGAGACACTTAAAGCCCCTCAATTTTTGGAGATTGAGGGGCTTTAGGGACACTATCCCTTACTTCCCTCCCTCCACTTCCTTCCTCCTCCGCTCGGCGCGGCCGGGCTTTAGCGCGGCCTCGATGGTGGCGCCGCCGGTGCTGGCCCTGCCGTACCAGGCGACGGCTAACACGCTACGGGAGGAAACTCGCGCAAAAGTTTGTTCAAGCCCTGCGTAGCAGTTCTTTCAATAGAGATCTTGCTTCGGCAGTCGGTAACTGGCCTTAAGAATGTCGTGTTGGAATGCCATGTTATTTAAGGCGTATTTAAGGCGTAAAGCACGCGCAGGTTGAGAGTTCATGTTGCCGAAACACGACGCAAGCGCGCGGTGTGCTCAAACACGCGCGTAATTACCAGAGTTTCAGGTTTTGACAGCGTGAAAGTATGTGTACGTGGTTCCGTAGGTTCACATACAGTGCATATGACGCATGCTATACCCATTTACTTAATCGGACGCATAAAAATGTTGACGTTAAACAGTAAAAATGTTAATCCTTATGAGCGGGTTTAAGGTCCTTTGCGGTCTTTCTCGGCCATTATAATCCTGCACACGAAACGTACGAGTAGCCGCTGCTCACGCCTCCAATATTGAGGACGCGTCTGGCAGCAGCCGGGATGAAGGCGAAATGCAAGATGCCCGTGAACAGATTCCTAGTTGGTGTTCCGTAATTCTCCTCGCACGGGCGCTGTATGTGTCGAAGCTAAGCGACTGCATCCGTAAGCCATAGTGAGCCTTGCAAAAGCGTCTAGAATGTGGTAACTTCTGGTGGAGCGCCAAACATAGCGCGAATAAAGTCGCTTTTATGTCACAGGCCGTCTGCAGATGCGTACACTTTCGCCGCAAGACGAAATTACGTGAAACAGAGAGCACAATCGAAAGTAAGTCAACTTGAACGCGCTAAAAGCAAGCACAGCATGAAGACATACACTTTTTCGAAGCGGCAGGCGTGAACTAGGCTCAAAAGAAGATGTGAGGAACCATGGCACATGACAAAGCCGCGCTTTTCATGCCACTTTCTCGAAGTCAGCCCGCCCGATCATGTGCATCCACACTTTTCTTCTTTGTTCGCTGCGCTCGCCGGATTGTAAAGAAAGAAGCCTTTTGCCGTCGCTGTGTCGGTTGCGGCAACCGAAGGCGCAGCAGCACGATATCACAATTAAGTTCTCGTCCCTAACACATTCTATTCCGCTAACGCACTCGATCATTCCGTCTGCCGTACTTTCGCCGCGCAGGGCCAATAATGGAGGTCTGAGCGCGCTGGAAAGAAAAAAATATACAAAAGCGCGGCGCCTGCTTCCACGTGACACAGATTAGCCAATGGGGGAGCGGAGGAGGCTGGGGCGACAGGAAGGGTGGAGGACGAAATGCCAGGGTGAGCGGGGTGGCGGAAAGCTCTAAGAATGGCGCTACTTTTCGAAAATTGAGGGGCTTTATCCATTATGAACACTCGGCGCCATCTAGGGCCGCCGCCGCGAAGCCTGCAGGTGGGCTTCGAAACGCATAGCGTGCCGTTGCGGGCGAATGGCGAGAAACTCGTCATGCGTAAAACTGGGCTTCTCTATCGCGCTTCTGGATGGATGGATGGATGGATGGATGGATGGATGTTATGAACGTCCCCTTTGGAACGGGGCGGTGGGTTGCGCCACCATGCTATTGCTCCCTAATGTCCTACCTAGGTTAAACTATAGAAAAAGAAAAAAAAACACTATGAACTACCACGCCCAAATTTTCTGATCCCCTAGGGCGAACTGTGCTTTTGTACGTCTCCGTCTTTTGTCGTTTCCCTACTTGTCTTCCACCAATCCTCCAATCACCTCTTACTAATGCCTATTGCGGACATGTTTACTTTACCACTGCTCCCGCTGAACCCAAGGGCTTCAAGGAGGCCAGTGGTGCCTAAATCGACCGCTGGGTAGACGTCTTGACATTCTAATAAAACATGCTCCGTCGTTTCCCTAGCTTTACCGCAGGAAGCACATGCTTCTTCTTCCTTCTTATATCTCGCTTTATAGGTGCGTTTTCTAAGGCACCCCGATATCGCTTCGAAAAGTAATGAGCTTCCCTTTGAGTTGTTATAAATTGCTTCTTTCCTGATTTCTTTTTTTGCTCTTATGTAGTTACTCATTGTAGGTTTTTTTTCCATTGCCGCCACCCATGAGATTAATTCAGCCTCTCTGACTTTCCGCTTGACCTTCTTTGTTGCTGTGTTGCCCAACCTACAGGCCGCATATTTGCTGGTAAGCTTCCTAGTTCTTTTCCTCGGCTGTGAATCAATGTTTTTTCCTGTACAGATACCTGAGCACTCTCCCAGCCCGTTAACTTTCTTCCATATTCCTCAGCCGTTCTTCATACTCAATTTTACTGCGAGCTTCCCTCACCTCAAAACTAGTGCAGCCCATATCACCCTGCCCAGCTTCATTTGTAGTCTTCCCTTGAGTGCCCAATGCGAGGCGACCCACTGACCTTTGGTGCCCGTCGAGTCCTGATTGTACCCCTGATTTAAAGCAAACAACCGCATTTCCAAAAGTAAGTCTTGGAACCATTACACCTTTCCACATACCTCGGAGGACCTCGCACCTATTGTATCCCCATAGCGCTATGTGCTTCATTATGGCTGAATTTTTCTTCCCCTTCAGTGTTATGGTTTTTTCCTGTGTTTCCATATATCCATTGCCTTCGTTTATTCATATACCAAGGTATTTATACTCTGTTACCCGAGGTATTTCTTGGCCCTGTATTTCCACTGTCTGCTCATTGTTTTCATTGAATACCATAACACCTGATTTTCTAACACTCAATTTCAAACCGAAATTGTTGCCTTCCTGTCCACAGATGTCGGCCAGACGTTGCACATCACTTTGCTTCTTAGCTAGCAACACAATGTCGTCCGCATAAAATAAACCTGGGAGCTGCTGCTCTACTACTGTTCCTGCCTATTTGTATGAGAGATTAAACCCGATATTACTTCCTTCTAACGCCCTCTCCATCCTCACCATGTACAGCATAAACAGCAGCGGGGATAAAGGGCACCCCTTCCTCAGTCCCTTGTTGATATGGACTTTCTCCTCGCTCCTCGTCCCTTCCCATTTTCTAGGTAAATCTCTCTCAAAAGCTGCAGACAATCGTCACCTAAGCCTTCCTCTTCCAGAATATCTCACAAAATGTTGCGGTCTACGTTGTCATAGGCTCCTGTAATGTCTAAAAAGGCCACATACAACGGTCTGTTTTCTACTTTTGATATTTCAATACCCTGAGTAAGAACAAACAAGTTATCCAAACGCCTACCTATTCTGAAGCCATTGTGAAGCTCTCCCAAAATGCCATTATTCTCTGTCCATGCTTGAAGCTTTAATTTGATTCCCTGCATTGCTAGCCTGTATATTACCCAAGTAATTGTCAACGGTCTATACGAGTGAATTCTATGTTTCTCGACCTTACCTTTATAAATTAAATTCATTCTACTTAGTCACCAACTGTCTGGTATTCGTCTACCTTTTAAAGTTTTTTCCACTGCTTTCACCAGAGCTTCCTTACTCTTTGGTCCTAGTTCATTAATTAGCGTAACGGGATCCTGGTCTAGCCCTGTGGCTGTGCGCTTAGGAATTTTCTCTTCCGCTTTCTTCCAGTTGAAATTTGTCAGCCCCAGCTCCTTTTCCACTTGGGTCTCTTTCATGTTCTTTTTTTCTTCAAATACAACCTCGTCATTGCCTTGGAAAGATTCGGCTGTTACTTTTCGGATGTAATTTATTGAAGCTTCTCCTTCCAGTCTGTTTTCATCTTCGTCTAGGATATGTTGTATTGTTGTTGACTTCCTGCCTAACAATTTTATGTGGTTCCAAAATATTCTAATTGCGGCCTTCTTTTTCTCACGTATTTCTGACAACCAACGCTCATTTTCACCTTTTAATTTTACTTGCACCAGTATTTGAACCATAGACTTTTTCTCCCGGTATATTTCCCATTTGCTGGTTACTTCATCCTGCGGCAACTGCGCCTTCTTTGCCTGCCTGTGGTCTCGAGATGCTTCCTGTCGTTCGGCGATCGCTTCTCGTATCTCCCGGTTCCACCAGCTTTTCAGTTTCTTTTTTTCCTTTCCGCCGAATATGTTGTTTCTCTTTCCGTATTTATGTCGTTATTACACTTAGAAGCTCACCATATTCCCACTATTGGCCATTCGCCAAGTTCTTCCTCGACTCTAGTGACTATATTTGCTATTTGTTCAGCGTTCAAATTCGGCCTGGCCATTTTGCGCTGCTTGCTCTCTCTCCCAACTACATATACCATTTTCAACATGATGCGTTTGTGGTCACTCCCTATGCTGCTAAACCCTTCCTCATCGATGACCATTTCTCTCAACTTATCATGAATTCCTTCTGTCATCAGACAGTAATCAATGGTCGATTGCCGGTTTCCCACTTCCCAGGCGATCCGCCCTTCCCACTTAGGCCCTGTATTCACGATAACGAGGTTATGTTGCTCACAAAGGTCTAGCATAGACTTTCCGTTGTTGTCGGTATAGCCATCTAAATCCTGTATGTGGGCATTCATGTTACCTAATAGGACAATTTCAGCACCATTCCCGAAACCCTTAAAATCAGCGTTTCTGCATTACACTAACTCTTTATTCTTCTCTGTGCAATTATTTCCCGTCCACAAATACGTAACGCCCAGCCAAGTTTTTTTCCCACTCATTGTACCCGATAACCAAAGATGCTCTTGACTTTGTGAATTTACTCTATTCCATTTGGCTTCCTGATGGATGAGCATTCCGACTCCCCCTCCCTTTCTTTCCGACTTAGTTCTGTTGCACCCTTCCCAAACATGATTCTCAATAACTGGCGGCTTTTCTGAGTATCTAAGGTGCGTTTCTGTAACAGCATACACCCCTATTTGTTCGCTATTTAACTGCTCCTCAATCTCTGCCCACTTTTCCTTTCCTCTGCCGCCCTGCATGTTTATGTAGCCTATTGCATGGCGAGCTCTCTTTCTTGCTTTCCTCCTTTTTCTGTTATGGACGGTGGTGCTCTTCTGAGGTTCCCCTAGGGGACCTTCTGCATTACTACCTACTCTGGCCACTTAAGCGCCCGTTGGTCCCCTAAAAAAGCCACAGCGCGACCACCAAATCGCGAGCCCACTTCTCGTGCCAGCCTGTAATTGAAGTGGATCCCGTCTCGTTTAAAACCACCACAACCTCTCACTTCCATGTTTACTTCGACAAACTCGAAGCCTTTCTCTCGGCTCATTTTCAATATCGCCTCATTAGCAGCCACTACGGCTCTTTGTACGTGACTGTCACGCACAGGACCTTCCGGTACCGTGCGTGCACGCGACGATCTGATCCTGAGGGGATAGCTCGCGCAAGTCATCCACCCCCTTCACCAAACGCTGGCCTAGTCCTGTCCCTTTCCTGTTTAGGACGTCATTTAACCCACCTGCTACTATGACAAGGTTGCGCACGTGGGCATTTTCCGCGAGCTTTTCTTTTGCTCGCTCCATGACAGAACCCAGTGTCCGCCCTGGAAATGTCCCTATACCGCATTCTTTTATCGCCTTTAAACCTCTCCCCAGTTGTTTCTGAGCTTCCCTTGTCCTTTTCCGCGTGATTCGGACTCGACAAGGGGCATTGCTTCCCTTTGTCCTTTTCCGCGTGATTCGGACTCGACAAGGGGCATTGTCCGCTGGGCTCCTGCCTTTTCCGCATGGCGGCCTGAAGGTAGGTGCCGCTCTTTCCAGCAAACTCTTCATCACTCTGCACGCATTCCGCGTACTTTGCTGACACTCCCTCTCCTGTCGCGTCGGGGGTCTGCGTTTCATTGTCACGCACATTCTCGTTCACAATGGCGTCCCTGCTCAGCTTTCTCTCGGCTGCTTCAAGTCTCTTTTCAACTACCTTTCGTGCATCACGCTCCATGTTTAGCTCATTTTTGCGCTCTTGCACCTGTTTGCCAAGCTCTTCCTGGAAAGCCTTCATTTTCTGCTGCCTAGTGTCGACATCACATTGTGTGCCTGTTGTTTCGAGGCCCTCTCCATTCTCATCCGTTTTCTCATCTGCCTTGAGGGACCCCCCGCGTACTGTCTGCTTTCCCGTCATTCTCGCCATCTACTATAATACTATAATACTATAATAATGCTACTACTGATACAAATACTATAATACTATAGCAATACAGAGCTCGTGCGTTTAGCAAAAACCGATACGCACGGGATCCAAATCCTCCAAATGCCTCAAAGCAACTCTCACCACTGTTTCAAAAGCAATCAATGCCGCGGAGACCGAAGGTATGACACTTTCCTACCAAATCACACACAGTAAAACCACTAATAGCTATTAGTTTTGCCACTTCCAAGCTACCATGTAAAGGGACACTAAAGGTTAATGTTAAGTCAACGTGGACTCTTGAAATACTATCCCACAAACCTGGAAACGCTTGTTTCATGCGAAGAAGAGACTTATTTTAAGAGAAAATGCATTCTGAAGCGGCGGCATACCTCTAGCGCAGTTCAAATCGTCCGCCCTTCGAATCGTCCGCCCTCCGATGGCCTCATAGTGACGTTGCGCCGTCGGTGAGTAAAACGGCGCCCGCAGACGGCGCGACGGCTTTTCTGCGCAAAACGCAAAAGCGCGGCCAGAAACAGAGTTGGCTAGCGGTGGCTAGCGGAAGGGAAAGCGCGCGACGATAAGCTGGTTCTTTATTTTATGACGCCAACTTTGGCGGTCGTTGCAATAGACGATCTTGACAACGACACATTGGCTCGCGATGCTGGGCTCAACTTCAGCGATTTAAGCACTGATGAACATGACCTGCTGCTGAGGGCTCGCGCTGCCGGCGTCGTTGCGTACTACTACGACGGCAACTGTATGTCATGGCTGTACATATTCGCACATTTGTAGCTTTTCCTTCGTGAAAACCAAATGCCGCACTCACCTTCGACCTGCAGTTGTTATTGCGCTTCGGAGAATGCAGGCAAGACCGACGGAACAGCGCTACGGGAAAGCATGGCTTTGAAAGGCACTCCACACGACTTCAGTAGGTTGGTGTTGAACTCATAATTCTCTGGACGAAAGTGCAGCGAGCACACTTTTTGGCTCTTTGCCAACGCGCTGTGGCAGAGGTACGACACTTAACCACTTCAAACGGAGAGGTTCACTCGTTGGCACACAGTGATAAGTAATGGATTCACCGCTGCAACTGCCCTTGGCCAAGTTCCGCGGACCGTTTGCGCATCCCACGACATCACATGTACATGGCATTCTCGCTGCTTGTTCCAAATGCAAGTTTCGCGAGCCAGCAGAACCAGCGCAGCACGACGTGATAATGAAACAAGTGGAACTCCAATGCGCCCGCGGCGCAGAGTCGAGCTAAAATGAAACCTTTCGACCACCCATGCTACTGAGGGATAACGACAAAATGCTATTTTTTCTTAGAATCGAACAGAAGTAGACAAGTAGCATTTTGTTCCGTCTTATAACCTAATGAAATTATCTTTTTAATACGAGTAGTTGAGTGCTAGTGACATAAATTATGATGAGCAGTGCCTTCGTCATCGGGCTAGTACCGGAATGTCGCTGGGGGGTCTCAAATCGTGTCATGCATTTACCTCAATTTCTCGGTTACTAAAGCTCTGTTCGCGATTATATTGACGCCTTAGACGTTCTAGACCATTGCTTTATCACGTTAACTTAACTTCATAGTAACCTTTAGTGTCTCTTTAAAGACTACAAACACTCAACGTCACACCCGGCTGCACGTGTACAAGCACGTGGCGCGAAAGGACGCTTTAACCATCCTGCAAAACCAAATGTACACGTAACACACCCGCTCTCCCGAAATACGAGAGACAAAAAAAAAAAAGGAAAGAAAAAGGAAACCACCCAATTACTATTTAAAGACAAAAAAGCAAATCAAGAACAGAAGCAAGCTCAAAGCATGCACAAAAACTTATGATTTCGTCGCCGCCACGGAGCCCCGATAAGCACGTCCATTCGCCACAAAATCCAAACCAACAAACCAACCAGCTGCGCCGTCTAGTGACGCTGCTGAGAAGTCTGCGCGTGGTCTCCGAGACGAGAAGCACGGCGCGCCGCTGCCTGCGAACGCCTCTCTTGCCGCACGCTCAGTGGCGCATACTCGGTCGCCCAAGTTAGCGAGAGGTTCATTGAACAGCGGAACATACTGGGTGCATTCATCGCTAAATCGTTGGTGTGAAAGGCGTTTATTGAAAAGTAGCAATACCCAGTGCATTTGTGGCGCAGCCTCCTAATGCGTCGAGTTGCTGTCCTTGAGGAACTTTTGCGACGTGGGTTGGACTCCGCTCAACATCGGGAAAATTTAAGGGAACATTTTTTTTTCTTTCCACAGCGTCACATTTCCAGTGGCACATACCCATAGCTCCAAGTCGGTGTCAAAGAGTTTCTTACCCGCCAGGGTTGCTTAGTGGCTACGGTGTTGGGCTGGCAAGCACGAGGTTGCGGGATCGAATCCCGGCAACGGCGGCCGCATTTCGATGAGGGTGAAATGCGAAAACATCCGTGTACTTAGATTTAGGTGCACGTTAAGGAGCCCCAGATGTTTCAGATTTTACGGCGTGCCTCATAATCAGATCGTGGTCTTGGCACGCAAAACCCCATAATTATTTAACAGAGTTTCTTGAAGACCAGCGCAGACCTAGTGGCACATACCCAGTGCTTTAAGTCGGCGTCAAAGAGCTTCGAACAGCGGCACCTACCCAGTCCCGCGTCTACAGTGACCCACGTCGGCGAGACAGACGTTCGTTGAAGATCGGCACGTATGTACACGCCACATTCCCGATGGTTGGGTTCAAACCTTGCTCCCTCAGCACAGCAGCGACACCACGCTTACCACCTTCAGAACGAGTTACGTATCATGCGTGTACTGCAGCGGGATTCCGCTTTCGCGCTCCCTTACGAGCACTCGGCGCCATCTAGGGCCGCCGCCGCGAAGCGTGCGCGTGGCAGCGCAGACTGTGGTCATATATTACCATATATTACGCCATATATATATGTATATATTACCATATATATACCATATATTACGCAGTGACCGAGGTAGGAGTAAAAACGGTTGGCTACAAACATACATGGGTACAAACCTATAGCCCCCGGAATGGGCTTAATGTACCCTACGTATGCTAAAACATTAAAATCTACAGAATTTCACTCATTAAATCTTATCTGCAATAAAATTGCTCGCCTTGCTAGTTGCTGTCAATCCTACTCATATATTTTATATAATTTTTAGTTATACTGGTTAGGAACCATTAGATAATATTGTTAGGTCGCGGAAGATGTTTATGTCAATGAATGCAAATTGAAATGAAAAAGACTGATTGGAATTGAAAAAAAAAAGAATGCAGCAGAGCGAGAAAGGTCCTAACCTACGCAGGAACTAAACATCCTTCTTTTCCAATGCCATCCGACGCTCGGCCAATACTGTGTAGTGGGTATGCGCGCCATGAATAGAGGGGGAACCGAACCAAACCGCCATGACATCGCAGAAGAGGGGTGCTGCGCCTTTGGCGTCGTACTCATTCGGAGAGAACGTTTCAGGCCCGAATCCTGTCCACCTTCTGCGAGGCGCGGATCGGGACGAAGAAGTGCCGTTGGGCGACGGCCGTTTCCAGAAGCAAGTGCTGATGGCCTCGATGCTCGCCGGAACTACGTTCCTGTTGCACATGGTGAGCTTTCGACTCACGACGCGCATCATGGACCACTGGTGTCGGCCGCCGGAAGCGTTCGCCAATTTGAGCGTCGAGGAGTGGCGCAACCTGGCCACGCCCATCGAAAAGGACGGTAGCCGGAGTCACTGCGCGCGTCGCGAGCCCCCCGACGGCGGCAGTAAGGCGTACATAGTGAGCTGTGAAGCCTGGGACTTCGACTACGCGCCTTACGGCAACAACATCGTAAGCGAGTGGCGCCTGGTGTGCGACCGGCGGTGGCTCATCGAGCTGGCCGTGCTGACCTACATGGTCGCTGGCGTCATCGCCCTCCCCGTAGCAGGAGTCATCGCCGACCGCATTGGCCGAAAGGCCGTCATTAACGTCTCGCTCGCTGCGCTGCTCGTGGCCGGATTCACCACCAGTCTCGCCAACTCGTACCTGCTTTTCGTGGCGCTGCGCATCGTCGTGTCTGTGACGAGCAACTCCCTTTGGCTCGCACAGTACTCGGTCCTCTACGAGGTCTCGACGCCAGCGAACAGAGATTACTATTGCTTCCTCTCCATGGCGGCAGCCTCTGTCGCCATGCCCCTCTGTGTGCTCGGCATCTCGCGGATACGACTGGCCTGGGACGCGACCCACCTCGTCCTCATGGTGCCCACGACCATGCTGGCAGCCGTGCTTTCCACGGTGCGCGACGAGTCACCTGCCTGGCTCCTAACCACGATGGACACCCGGGAAGCCGAGCGTGTCGCCCTGAAAGCCACCCGCATGAACAACGCCGACACCGATTTCTGCCGCACCTGGTTTGCCTCCGAGGCGCTCAGGGCTGAACGTCGGAACAACGAGCAGCCCTCCGAGCACAATGTCCTCTCTACGATCCTTAAGCAGCTGAAAAGGCGCTTCCTGCTGTTGTGCTACATGTGGTCTGCGGTGTCGTTCGCCTTCAACCAAGTGAATCTGAACGACATCTTCCCCGTGAAGAAGGCGACCGCCGCGGCCGGTATACTGGGAATGCTGCCAATGTACGCCGTGGCATACTTTTTCATGTTGCGGTACGGCGCAAAGCGCTCTTGCATGGTGGCCATGCTTCTCTTCAGCATTCTCGCCGTGGCCCTCACTGCTGTGTACGGCGGCGAACAGTCACTGCTCAGCAGCGTTCTCGTCGTGCTTCTCCGCATGCTGGCCAATCTGCTTGTAGTGCTTGCCTTCGTTGTGACCGTGCGACACTACCCGGTCAAAGTGCGCTGTACGGGCATTTGTGTGGGTTTTGCACTCGGCAGACTGACCGGTTCTTTGGGCGAAGTCGTGTTCCGGCTGGCTCCCAAACACCGCCGAGATATCATGATCGCCGTCGTTGCTATCGTAATGGCGCTGGCCTCCATGGCAACGGAGTACCTGCCGTCGAGAGCCCCCGCGTCGTCTTGGCGCCCGCATCAATATCGACTCGCTCCAGAAGAAGAGTCAGGTCGCAGGCGACGAGTTGAGGCACCCCCTTCAAGCCTCGTTGGCTCGACTGCCCAGGCGCCCCGTAAGGGCGCGTTCTTCCAAGTGACGCCGTCCCAGGGATGAGAGGTTGCCCGAGCAATTTTTGCTGAGGGCTTCGAACTTCTCCAGGTCATCATCTAATACGCAGCACTGAACTCTGTTCGCGAACGCCCGTGCTTGTCATAATTTCGCCATATAAATTTACTCTTGCAACAACGCTGCTATACGTGTAACGCTTGCCGAGATACGCTCGAGAGGGCAGGCATAATTATGCATACAAGAGTGTTCGCTTTTATTGCATGTTATTGGCACGTCCGTAACGACTGTTCCACGCTGTACTTCAAGGAAGTACACTCGGCCCACTGCTTTCTAATTTGTATATGTCTGATTTTGGTTTATTGCAGATGAAGTAAAAAATCTTTCACTACGGTGACGATACAGCCACTGAATATTGTACAGGCGTTGAAATGTTTCAGACAGATATAGCTAAAGCAGTGGACCGGTTCTCGCGACATATTTTTTTAGGCCTTCACAAAACTGACATGTTTAAAAAGAAACGCAAATGCAAAAACAACAAGCAAAATGCGAAAGTTGTGGGTTCGGTTGCCACTTGCGGCAAGTTGTATTTTCATCCACTTTAATTTCCATTAATTTATCGTTTTATTTCATTTATTAAGCACAAATAATTTCCCCTATGTTGTCCTTGGTGTCAGTGTTTGTTGGCTTCTTATGATATGACGAATAAAATCGGGCTCCTCGGTTAACCCCCTTTCTTCTCGTTTGTAAAAAAAGATGTGACATTTAGGAAAACAGAACGTTTTCTTTAGCTCGTGCCCAACTCCGACGCGGCCTATTCAAATACATGTAAACCGCAAAAACGGACGGACGGACGGAAAAAACTTTAAGGGAAAAAGGACCTGCGAGGTTGCCAGCCCGGGCTCAGGCCACCCGGGCATTGTGTGCGGTGAGGCATAGCCTTTCCACCGCTGCCCGGGCCCGCTGGATAGCTCATAATTGGTCGTGTAGTTCCTGGCTAGTCAGAGCGCTTAGCCATCGCTCCTCGAGAAGGTCCGGTACTATCTTGTCCTCTACGTATACTGAACTGATCTGTGTGCACTTCCACAAGATTTGTGCCATGTCTGCGTGTTCCTGTTTGCAGAGCTTGCAGCTTGCGTCTGGATATTGTGTTGAATTTATTCTGTTTAAGTGTACTGGGTTTCGGAACGTTCTGGTTTGCAATCTTCTCCAATCTGTTTCTTGATACCTGTCGAGTTGTTTGTGGGGTTGTGGGTATGCTTCTCTTTGTTTCGTGTAGTGTGTCAGTATGTCGTGGTACGTGACCAGTCTGTCCCTGTCGTCTTTTATCGCTTCTTCGTCGTCGTCGCCTCCTCCGTCTTCTCCATCGCCTCCATCGCCTCCGCCGCAGTCTTTCCCCCTTCCCCGGGGGTTGCGGGGTGTTGGGCCGTCACTGTCCGTGCCGCGGTGGGTTAGTTTTCGCGCGACTCGGTGGGCCTTCTCGTTGAGGTTGGGAGGGGCATTCATGGTAACTTCTCCCATATGTGCCGGGATCCATTTGAGGTATTTGGGTGTAATTGTGCCGTTCTTAAAGTCTTCTGCTCTGTGGTTCAGGATTTTGGCCGCCTCGGTGGAGACCCAGCCCTTTGTGAAATTCCTAATAGCCGTCTTGGCGTCGCTGATTATTGTTCTGTATTGCTGCCGACCGCTGATTAGAGCCAATGCGATTGCCGTTTCTTCCGCTGCCTCCGACGATCTAGTCCTTACGAAGCCCGCAGTCACGGTCTTTCCTTTCGTGCATACGACCGCCATTGCCAAGAGGGAGTTACCTTTGTCAGCGCCGACACCATCATTGTCGTCCCTGTTTCGGGGGTACCGCGCGTCGTCTACGAAGAGCACCCCCTCCCGCGCGCCGTGGTTTTTTGAGAATCGTTTTCGTGCGGCATTTTCTTCTCTCGACATTGTGCACGGGGTGCATGTTCTTTGGGATATTTTCCGTGCTAATTGCGGCTCGGACGTCTGGGTGAATCTGCATCTTGGGGCCGTTCATTCCGTGGTAGTTTATGCCGATCTTTTCCATGATTTCTCTGCCCGCCTTGGTTCCGGAGAGTCTTTCGAGTTGCACTATTCTCTGTGCTTCTGCGATCTCCTCCAGCGTGCTATGCACCCCGAGTGGTAGTAACCTTTCGTTTCTTGTTTATTGGGGGAGACCCAGTGCTGTTCTGTACGCTTTTCTAATGAGCGCGTTGATCCTGTCTTTCTCGGCCTTGTTCCAGTGGACGAATGCCGCCACGTACGCGACGTGGCTGATCGCGAAGGCCTGAATGAGCCGTACGACGTTTCTTTCTTTAACGCCCCTCCTGTTGTTGGAGACTATCTGTATTAGCCGAATGGCCGCAGTGACTTTCTTTTCCAGGCGTGTTATAGTTTCCGTGTTTGTTCCCCTGTCTTCGATCCAGAGACCCAGGACTCTAACCTGTTGGACCATGGGTATCTCCGTGCCTTTCCTCGTGGTTAATCTGATTCCCCTTTTGTGTAGTTCCGCTACGTCTCTGGACGGTTTGCCGAACCTCCTGGGGCGGTAGAGCAGCAGTTCCGATTTTTCCGGCGAGCATTCAAGTCCTGTGCCCTCTAGATGATTTTCGATCGCCTCCACCGCCCCTTGAAGTCTGTTCTCCATATCGCCCTCGCTTGCGTCTTTCGTGGTCCAAATCGTAATGTCGTCTGCATAAACGGTGTGATTAATGCCTTCTATTCGGTCCAGTTTTTCCGATAGTCCGATCATGACGAGGTTGAAGAGCATCGGTGACACGACGGACCCTTGCGGCGTGCCAGCGCTGCCCATGTCCACCTGGATACTCTCCTCCTCGTCCAGTCTGATTCTGGATGTTCTTCCCGTAAGGAAATTTCGGATAAAATTATACGTTCGTTCGCCCAGGCCGACGAGTTGCACGATTCTGTCGAGTATGGCCGTGTGCTTGATTCTGTCGAAGGCCTTCTTTAGATCAAGTCCAAGTATTGCCCTCAAGCCCCGCCCCGTGGTATCTATGACTTGCTCCTTTAGTTGTATCATGGGCTCTTGTGTAGAGAGCCCTCTTCTGAAGCCAATCGTGTTGCTGTGGTACAGGTCGTTTGACTCCAGGTAGCCGTTAACTCTACTCAGGCAAGCGGGCTCCATCACTTTACCAACGCAGTAAGTGAGAGAGATCGGCCGCATGTTCTGTATTTCTAAGGGTTTACCCGGCTTCGGGATGAGGATCACGTCGGACCTCTTCCATTCGTCGGGTATCCCGCCGTTCCGCCAGCACTCGTTGATGTAGTCTGTCAAGCGGCTCGTTGCCTGGTCGTCCAGGTTCCGGAGCATCTTGTTGGTCACTTTGTCGGGGCCCGGAGCCGACTTGGTCTTGATGGTCTGCAGGACCGCCTTGATTTCTTGCTGGGAGAAATCTCTGTCGAGGTCTTCGTTGGGAGAGCCCGAGTAGTTCCGGTGTTCAACGGCTGGAGGTCTCTCAAGGTAGAGCTTGACGATTTCATCACCCATTTCACGGATGTTTCCTTTGTACTTGTGTCTGAGCTTGGTCATTTCCGCTTTCGCCGCTGTCTTCGTTCCCGACGGGTCGAGCAGGTGCTTGAGGATCTTTCACGTCTTGCCCGTGTTGATGTTGCCGTCCATGGCGTCGCATACCTCGTCCCAATCCTGATTGCATAACTGGGCGCAGTGTGCTTCGTTGGTCTTGTTTAGTTCCGTGATTTTGCGCCTTAGATTTCTATTGTGTTTTTGCCCTTGCAGCCGTTTCTGGATGAATTTTTTGGCTTGTACGAGGTGCGCGAGCCTGCTGTCCATCCGCGGAGAGTGACCACCACCGTTGTCGTCGTCTTCATGTTCACGTCGAGCCTCCCAGTCGTCCCACTCCATCTCGGTCGTGGCCTTTTCTACGTCTCGTAGCAGCTCTCCGTTCCATTCCTCTATGTTTCTTATGGGTCCCTGTTCTTTCTCGTCTCTGATTTTGCGGAATTTGTCCCAGTCTACTAGCCGGTACTTATGTTTTATTCCGTTCGTGACGCGAGCCTCTCCTAGGGCTATGCTGAGTATCCTGTGATCGCTCCCCAGGTTCTCGAAGGTGTTCTCCCAGGTGATTCGCCCGGCTCTCCTGCATAGCGTTAGGTCATGTGTGGTGTCCCTATGGGGGCTTGCACCCACCCTGGTGTGTGAGGCCGGCTCGTTGAGAAGGGTTAGGCCGGCCTTTTCTATGAGGTCGGCCAGATTTTTTCCCTTCTTGGACGAGTGTCCATATCCTCACTGCGTGTGTGGAGCGTTGAAGTCCCCTCCGATGACGAGCGTGTTGTCGCCGGCGATGGTCAACGTTTCGTTTATTAAATCTTCGAAATTGTGTGTTAGGCCCTTTTTGGACGGGCTGCTGCAGACGTTCAGGACGAAAGTGCTGCTCCCCTTCTTGCTGCCTGGCACGACATCTATGAGGATGTGGCTAATGTCCGTAATTTTTCTCATAATTCTCGGGATCGCGACCAGACCTTTTTTGACTAATGTGGTCACGACTATGTCCCGCCCCGTCCCTTTTGTGCGTTGTTTTTGGGTGGCGTACCCGGCAATTTTGGCGTGGTCAAATGTTTCCTGGAGAATGATTACGTCGGGCTTTTGTCTTCTTGCGGTCAATTTAATGTGTTGTGTCATTGTAGCTTTTTTGTTTGAGAAGCTGCGGCAGTTCCACTGCCAGATGACGAGTCTTCCCTTTTTGGTGCCCGCCATCTATACGAGAGCTTCTTCTCCAGCTCTGCGAGCCGCCTGTCGTACTTTAGGGCCTGCGCCTTCCTCTCTGCCTCGCTGTCACTAATGCGCGCCGCCAGCATCTCGAACATTTTCTCCATTTTGTCAGAGAGTTTGTTGAGCATGTCCTCAAGGACGTCAGTTTTTTTTGTGCTAGGTCGGGATCTCTTGACCTCCTATACCGAAGAGACCTGTTCGTTGGTCTTGGTCTCCGGGATTTTACGCTTGGCGCCCAGTGGGTGTGCTACATCTGCTAACATATCCACTTCCTCCTCCATGGCTTCGGTGGATGGGGTGGAGACGGAGGCGAAGGCTGCTGACGGGGGCGACGATTGCGTCTGTATTTTGGTAAGTATTTCATTAAGTGTTTTCTGTTTCGTCATTTTTTTGGCTGATTCGCTGTTTTGTTTTTTTGCCTTTTCTAGCTCCTGTCTGAGTAGCTGGTTTTCCGTTCGATATTCCTTCACGCGTTCCTCTATGCGATCGTACCTGCCCCTATCGTTACTCGTATTGCCGGACCTTCTCGATTCGCGATTGGCCACTACGTCTGACCAGCTCACCTTTGCTGGTGGCGTCTGTTCTTGCTTCTTCCCCTTCGTTTCGGGCTTTGTCCCCCTCGAGGTGGATATGGACCCACTCCCGGTCCTGTCCCTGTTCCTGGACCTGGACCTCGAGGTCGGTCGTCCCCGCGCTCCCGGCCTAGACCTGGATCTGGATCTGTCCCTGGACCTCGAGATCGGTCGTCCCCGCGCTCCCGGCTGTTAAGAATGGCGAGCTGCAATGTAGGATTGCCACCCAATTACGACTGGGGGACAAGACGCGCATCCCCCACTCTCCGTCGCTTTAGCTAGGATGCGTTCGATGAAGCGGGCTTTGTGCTGAAAACCGCCGCCATCCCCCAGCCCCATCGCCGTTGTGACGGAATGAGTTCGACGGACGAACTATTGTGCCCAAACTCCCCAGCAAGGCCGTTTTTTCTTGCTTCCCACGCGCCGAAGAGGACGCAGGACAACGAGTTACCCAGAATGGCTCTGAGCTTCCCGGAACGGCACCCCTCTGACGTCGGCGCCGGACATCGGAATGTGTGTGCCTATGTGTGCGTAAACTGTTCTGCGGAACGGCGCCCCTCTGACGTCGGCTCCGGACATCGGAATGTGTGTGCCTTTGTGCGCGTAAAGTGTTCTGCGGGGCGGCGGCGAATTTACAATGAGTAAACGAACGTTCGCGTCACCTTGTATCGCGGGAGGCGGCTAGTTTTGCGATGACGAAACGGACATTCGCCGCCTTGTATCGCCGGCGGACCGAGTGTTTAAAGACGGCTGTTGTGCGGATGCTCGACACACTTTCTCTTGAGCAGTCATGTTGGACTGACACCCTTTTTCTCAAGCAGTCATGTTAGACTGATATAAATACTGTAAATAAACCCATTTTCCTCGTTCTCGATGAGAAGCAGTTCTTCCCTTCATCAACGTCCTCAGCGTGGATAAGTTGGACGACGGCATGGGCCAGCTACCTTCGAATTCATGCCGGACTCCAAGCTTGACAACGGATCACGAGCGACGGGATTGAGCCCCCAATCCTGACACGGCCTGGACATGGATCTGGATCTGGACCTGGAGCTGGGCTTGAATCTGGGTGCGGGAGAAGGTTGTGTGTGGTTGCTATCCCCGCCGTCAGGGTCTTGTGAGCCGGCTACTCGCAAGAGTTCTTCCTCGTTTCTTCTCGCTGTCTATCATCTTAGTTTTACCATGTACGGCGTCTTGTATTTAGCCCTGCAAGTCCGGTCCGCCGTGGGGTGAGCTTCTCCACAGAGCTTGCATTTAGGTGCGCATTCGTGGTCTTTGGGTGGGTTTTTGCTACCGCACGCCGGGCACAGCTTGTCGTCCGGTCTGGGCCACACATCGGGTCTGTGCCCGAGCCTGCCGCACTCTTTGCAAAAGTCTATTTGTTTCCGATAGAGGGATACTCTCATCATGATGCTGTTGAAGTGCGCCCACGCGGGGACCCTGTTGCCCTCGTACAGTAGTATCACGGTGGTCGTGCTGCCCAGTCTCTTGGCGTACGCCAGGGAAGGGTTCCTCACGTTCACCAGTGCGTGCACGAGCTGGTCTTGTGTGTAATTGAGGGGAATGTTGCGGATTATCCCCTTGGCCATCTCTTCTGGTGCCGAGACGTACGCGTTGGTCGTGTGTTTCCTCCCGTTGATTGTTAATTCCTTGATTTTGGCGACTTTAGTCGCCGTCGTCTCGTCAGGTGCGCTTACTACCAAGATGTTTTGCGTGTGGTTGGGGCAGATCGTGATGATTTCGTCGCTGCTCACTCCTGCTTCATTGCGTATCGCCTCGTCTAGGCTGGCGCTGCACGTGTTTCTGATGTTCAGCCCGTCTCTCGGTCTTACGATTATCTTGATGTCGTCTCTAGGTAGCCTGGGCATCTTACTTGCTCGTAGAATCTTGTTCACTATGCACTTCCCGCCTTTGCGCGTCGGGCTTCTACAGCGGGTGCCTTGCTTGTCTGCCTCTTGGGTAGCGTTCGCGCGGCCCTTTCTTTTGTGCGTAACTTCGATCCATCCATCCGCGTCGCCGTCCTCGGCTCGGCTCGCGGGATCATTTCTTTCTTCTCTCGACTTGGTATTCAGGGTTTCCCCCACTTCTGCCTCGTCTACCTCCATTTCGGAAGTGCTTCCGAACCTCTGGCTTACATTGCGACACCGTTTTCCGCCATACCGGGGGCCGGTAGGCTTCCGCTATAGCCCTTGTCGGCGTTAAGCTTAGCTGGGCTTCTCACTTCGAAAAATCTTCGAAAATGGTCGCTCATTCCGGGTCTCGGTGTCCCTGGGTTCGGGTCGATTTGCTCTATCCGATGGTGGTCGGTTTTCAGGTATTTGACTCGATAATTCAGCGGAAAACATTCATTAAGGCAGAGCCGTCGCGAAGTGCGTCCGCTGCGCTAGCACAGAGAGATCACACAAGCACAGGGAGAGCACACAAGGACAGACGCAGACTTGCAACCAATGTTTATTCCACAAAGACCACATATAGGTACATCCCAGAAATACAGCCCTGCGCGTGCGCGGCAAAAATATAATCCCCAAAATAACTTTCTCTTCATGCAATACGAAACCTAACTACGCTCATCAATAAACGTCATCTCACTGTTGTGCAGATAAACCGAGGTGTCGCTGATACAATCATGTCCGTTCTTTCTTGCACGATACACCTGGCATAGCTCGGCTAAGCTCGCATGCTCGGCTATCTCGTCACCGACACTAGATCTTCACTTCTTTCGAGATCAGCTTACACGGGCAGGCCAAGCAGTGGGTAGGAAGGTGCCCACTCACTTTGTTCCTAATTGACAGTTCATGCACACGCAAGCGTACATTCACGCACCTTCCTGTTTGGCCTACGTAGACTTTGCCACAAGGGAGAGGAACCTGATAGGGTATACCCCAACACTGCAATCCACGTAGGAATCGGTGTACTTTATTCCGAATCCTTGGACCTGTTCCTGCTTCTTTTTACGTGCGAGTATATGTCGGCAAGCTTACCGGGAGCCGGAAACGCCACCTCAACTCCACATCGTTTCACAACATTTCTTAAATTGTGGGAAGTCTGGTGAGCACAAGGCACAACATTACGTTTTTTATCTTTGTCCTGGCGTTGCAGCTTCACTAATATTGTTTTTCGTTTTAATCTTCTTAAGCACTGCCTCCGCTACTGCCGTAATGACTGATTGCGGGAAGCCAGCTTCTTCTAGCCTTACAATCTGCTTGTCAAAGCATTCCTGCATTTTATGTGTACATGACTTCTTTATGGATGATTTGATACACTGGGTGGCTATTGCCCGCTTCACCGTTTTCGCACGAGCCGACTCGTAGGGCAACGATTTCTTTTGGGAAGTTGGGTTATATTCCCAGCACACATGGTTGTCACAGGAGGTTGTCTAAAACTGGATATTATTATCCTTTGTTAGTTCAGGAGTAAAGGTCAACCCTTCCCCAAGGCGCTGAAAGATGTGTAGTACATCTGCGATGGCGTCGTTATACGTGGAACTGGTTAGCTTCTATAAAATTACTAGAAAAGAGTCAACATAACGAAAAACAGTAACAACCTGGTCACGGTCGATACCTTTGTTCACCGCTCTGCCAAATTCCGATAAGAATATATTTCACAAGATAGGAGCAACACAAGAACCTATGCATATGCTCTGTTTCTGTACGTAAAACTCTTCTTCAAATTAGACGAAGGTAAAGTTGAGGTAAAACTCAAGCAACGCTAAAAAGCTATCAAAAGTCAACTTGGCAGAATTCTGAAAAGACGCTTTGCCATTAACTTCAGTACATTTTCGAACAGCCTGAAATAATGAAACGTGAAATATAGAATAAACAAATCTTCTATGTCAATGGAAAAAGCATGACCAATGTCCTCGTTCGACTGTATGAACTTAGTAACAGCGTCCGAGTTTTTCGTTTCAAACGAGTCGTTCACTTCTGGGTGCGACAAACACTTCTGCAAAAACCTGGTTACGTCATTTTGCCAAGTTCCTTTTTCACTCAGGATAGACCGGACGCGAATATCCTCTTTGTGCGCTTTGGCAGTAAAGGCGCACAAGATATGACAGGATACGGAATCCGGAATGTGGCTGCATGGATGAGATTTCTGAATGTTTGTCATCAGAATGTTGAACTTAGTTTCATCGTTGTGCATCCCTCTTTCTGTGTCATCATCATCATCCCTCATCACACCTTTATGTCCCCGTTCCCCTTCTCCCCGTAAAGAGTAGCATACTAGAACGCGTTAGCTCAGGCCGACCTCTCTGCCTTCTTTCAAATAAATTCCCTCTCTCTCTCGGCAGTAAAAACCACGATCAATCCATCACCTTTGCTTTTGTTGACTGAGGTAGCCAGTGTATGTAGTTACAACTCCCTGAACCTGGAAACAGACTTTCCCTTCATCTTTGCGGCTTTCACTGGCATAGGTTTGAACTTATTTTTGACAGCGGCTATCGCCTTGGCAACGTCAAAGGTGAACTGCCGGCCACGATCACTTATCACCACAGGAGGAGCTCCGTGAGAGGAAATAATCGAATGCAGAAGAAACCACGAAACATCGATGCTGTGGCTGAGACAAGTACCATTGTTTCAGTACAACGTGTTAAATAATTCTCGCATACGATTATCCAGCGACAGCCGGTGGAAGACTTGGGGGAGGGACTAACTAACTCTATACCCATAGTAAAATATTTAGCGCGCACAATTGACAAGGACACAGTGAAAGGGGACACACGAGCGCAATTGTGTGCGCTAAATATTTTACTATGAATTCGTACCAACTCACCCAACTATCAGTTCTGCTGCAATCGGTGACGACGACGAAGTGTTTCTATCATAGAACGCTTGTACCTTTGTCTCGCTTTGTTTCTTTCCAAACTCTGAGAGCTGCCGCTCCCTTGTTTCGGCAATGGATGAAGAAGCCCTCGAAGACCTTCCTGGAGCCAAGCCATCACGTGGGGTCGCGTCCAGGAAACGTGGAAATGCGTCAAGTGACACGGACAGCGAGGCAACCGAGTTGTACTCGGACAGCGTCGACTCGTCGGACGACGATTTCACACTTGTCATGAGCCGAACCACAAAACCACAAAAATAAGACTACTACGGAGGTCTTCGTCGCCAAGTGTCTCCACCATGAAGACAAAACTACAGCGCTGGCCGTACACTATGCTCTTCATGCCTGTGTACCCAGTGTCCAATCTGCGACTCTAAACAGGCAAGTCCTTTCTGCGTTTCTTGAGGGAATCGCGCCAAACGAGATAAAGGACGTGAGAATAAACGCACGGAAGAATGTCCTTGCAGTAGATGTTCTACACCGTAGTGTACTGCAAAGCCTGCGGCACGTAACGGAAATCGACAAAGTACAAGTGCGATCCATGATACCTACAGGCGGCAATGGCACTGTCGGCGTCATTTATGATGTCGATATATCTATACCAACCGATGACTTAGCGATATTAATAAAGCCAACTACAGAAGGCACTCTTATCACGCACATCACAAGACTTAAATTGGCAACACACGTTGCCTGAAGCTGTGGTTTGAGGGAGACAGCCTTCCCTCACACGTCAAAGTTGGCCACGTCCGCCATTAAGTCCGCCCATACGTACCGAAGCCCCTGCAATGCTGCAAATGCTGCAAGATGGGACACGTAAAAGGTGCCTGTAGGGATAACCTCGTGTGCCCACGGTGCGCTGAATCTCATTCAGCAGATGCCTGCCGCGCAACTGTGTTAAAGTGCCCTAACTGCCATGGTACTCATGAGGCCTCATCCAATGATTGCCCGCGGGTGAGGAACGAGCGAGCAGTACTCAAACGTATGGTACGGGGCCATTCAACACACAGAGAGGCTGCCGCTACTCCCAGGCGACGACGACATCACTACCGAAGAGCATCACGACGAGTTACATCTATGGAAAGATATATACCATTTTCCGGCAAAGCGGCTACAGAATCAACGCCGACTTCCACAAAGACAGACACTGCGAAAACGAAGAAAGGGTCAAGTCGCGCACCTCCTGAAGAGTGGCCTACACTTCCACGAGCACAACCTGCATCAGAGTCGCATCAAATTGCGCCGCCCTCAATGACCTCACGAACCGCGGATGCGACGACGACTGAGGATCGCCAAGTCATAGTGATGCTGAAGTCACTTATGGACGCCATGCGCATTCTACTGAACAGCACGAAAACCCCGTCGGCACAGAGCGCACTGCAGGTGCTGGACACTTTGAGTCCGGTGCTTGCGGCTCTATGGTAAAACTATGGCCCGAGAATTGCCGTCGTTTCAAGAGGAGGTCAAGAATGCATCTGTCTTTCCATGGAACGCCAGAGGCCTTAGGTCACGCATGTCCAACTTTAGACAGTTTGTTTTTACGCATCAATTTCCCATTATCGTGATTTGCGAGCCCAACCTGTCAGCTCCTATCAGACTGTCCGGGTATGAGTGCTTTATGTCCCCTACCCACGGAGAGTGCAGCAAGGTTGTTGTGTTTATACGCCGTAACATGGCTTATGTACATCACCCAGTGCCTCCTGACGAAGCAAATCAATACGTTTGCTTAACAGTGAAGAAGAAAAAGCCGTCTAGACTGTTAGCGCTTACGGGGAATTTTGACATCGACTCCACAGCCGTGGGTGCTCTCAGGTGACTTTAACGCCCACCATTACCTATGAGGAAGCTCCAAAGTGAACTCTAGAGGCAGAACGTTGGTGTCCTTTGCCTATGAACTTGAATTTTGCCTGTGAAATGATGGAAGCCCTACTTATCTGCGTGGATCAGCGTATAGTAGCTGCTTGGACCTTACCTTCGTTTCACGTCCGCTTTCGAGAAGAGTGCACTGGTTTTCGGATTTAGAAACACGGGGTAGCGACCACATCCCAACCTATTTGAAGATCGAAGGTTTGACTAGCTCCAAGTCCTCCAGAACCGTCCAGTGCACCGATTGGCCTAAACACAAAATAATAATGGAAGACTGTTGTCGTGACGGCACCTCCCATAACCTACAGGTCGCGATAAAGGATGCCATACAAACAACCACGCATTTGCTTTCGTATTGTTTTTCCAGCACCGATTTCGACATCGAACTAGCGAAACTTCGAGCAATTCGCCGTCGTGGAGAGCGAAGATATACACGCACGAAGTCCAGTTATGATTTGAGATTGGCTAGACAAACACAAAAGAAAATACAGCGTCACATGAACAAGCTGGCTTCGCGACAATGGGTGTCCTTTTGCGAGTCCCTGGATCCGCGAAAACCGTTGTCGTTTATATGGAGGACTGTTCGTGGCCTTCGCACAACCTCTGGTCAGCGCCACCCGTTTAAATCTCTGGCACTCCATCTACAATGTAGAGATATTGATGTCGCTGAATCTTTCTGCAGAAAGATTGCTGGCGAAGCAGATTCCGATGGAATGGGTACGGGAACGTTCAACCACCCACTGTTCTCACGCGATCCCCGCATGGAATGCCCTTTTTCTATGGAAGAACTAGAAGCTGCGCTGGCTTTGTGCAGGCGTTCTTCAGCGCCAGGACCTGACGGCATTACATACCGTGCCCTGTGTAACCTAGGAGACCAAGCTCGGAAGGCACTCTTGCTCCTGCACAACGACTCCTGGCAGACGGGTACGGTTCCGCAAGAATGGAAGTCAACTCGCCTTATTCCACTTCTCAAAGCTGGCAAGTCGCCTTTGGACATTTCCTCATACCGTCCGATCGCTCTTGCCAGCTGTGTCGGAAAAACAATGGAAAGAATGATTTTAACACGTCTGGAATAGTACTTAGAGTACTATGAAATCTACCCAGATGTTATGGCCGGATTCAGACGTGGCCGTTCGTCAACAGACAACGTTGTTGACTTGATAACATTTGTGCAACACCAATAGGCCTGTAAGCGACTACCTGATGCTCTGTTTCTAGACGTCAAAGGGGCTTATGATAATGTCACCCATGAAGCCATCCTTAGCACGTTAGAAGCCGTCGGACTTGGTGGTAAGATATATATGTGGGTGTGCAGCTGCTTACAGAGGAGACCACTCTACGTGCACACAGTGTTAAGAACAGCCAGCTGCAGTGCAATGTTTTACCAACCCGTTGCGACTGTGGAGGCAACATCCCAGGAGCATCGCCGCCAACTTCTAGCCACGGCGTGACTAAATAGACTTTGTCTCGGGGAACAATACGCGCATCCCCCACTCTCCGTCGCTTCAGCTAGGATGCGTTCGATGAAGCAGGCTTTGTGCTGAAACCACCGCCAACCTCTAGCCTCCTCGCCGTTGTGACGGAATGAGTTCGGCGGTCCAACTATTGTTACCAAACTCCCCAACGCGGACCTGATCTGCTACGGGTGCGCGAGTTGCCGCGGGAACGCCGTTTTGCACTCCTTCCCACGCACCGACCAAGACGCAAGGCAACGCGCTACCCGGAACGAAGTTCTACGAAGCCCCTCTGACGTCGGCTCCGGACCATCACCCCTGTGTGTATGCGTGTGTGCGTGTGTGCGTGTGTGTGTGTGTGTGTGTGTGTAAACCGTGCCGCGGAGAGGCGGCTAGTTTGCGATGACTAAACGAACATTCGCATCACCTTGTATCGGGAGAGGACCGAGTGTTTAAAAACCGCTGTTGTGCGGCTGCTCAGGACACCCTCTCTCAAGCAGTCATGTTAGACTGATGTACTTTCTCAAACAGTCATGTTAGACTGATATAAATACTGTAAATAAAGCCATATTCCTCGTTCTCGATGAGATGCAGTCCTTCCCTTCATCAACGTCCTCAGCGTGGATAAGTTGGACGACGGCATGGGCCAGCTACCTCCTAATTCATGCCCGACTCCAACCTTGACAACGGATCACGAGCGATGGGATTGAGCCCCCAATCCTGACAACAGAAAATGGCCCGACATCCGAGCATTACAGTAGCCGAGGAGTCCCTCAAGGCGGAGTGCTTAGCCCAACTCTTTTCAATCTCACCCTCTGTGGATTAGTTGACAACCTGCCAAGCACCATACGACTTTCCATCTATGCGGACGACATCTGCATTAAGGCATCAGGTGTGACACGACTTCAGCGTTGCGCTCGGCTTCAGAAGGCAGTCACAATGCCATCTTGCTACCTTCGTGAACAAGGACTTGAAATTTCATGCGGAAAGTTCGCAATGGTGGCATGCACGAGGAAGCGAATGTCTGCTTACGGCGTATCTATTAGCGGGCAACTTATACCATACAGCAGAACTCACAGGTCATTGGGAGTCGTAATTGACAGAGACCTATCTGGGACTCCGCACGTGAATTACGTGAAAAAGCGGCTGACTGCTATCTGTCACCTGTTCAGGTTCCTTGCAGGAAAAGTTATAGAGCATCTATACAGGCTATGTTACAGCTGTACATGGCGTTGTTCGTTGGTTTCCTGCGATACAGCCTGCCTGTAATATCCAACACCTGCAAGACTAACCTGCGTACGATTCAGAGTATTCAAGCCCAAGCCCTTAATATATGTTTTGGCTTACCACGCAGTGCATCAACGGCTGAAACCATTGCCCTTGCGCAGGATTACCCAATCACGGCGCACATTACCGTTGAGACAATGCGTATGCATCTCAGGCATTATGCTTGGACTTCTTCCCACCACTTGGCGAGCCTCACTGCTGCAAGGCCCTGCTCGACATTTAGCGGTATTGTCGGTGCACATCGTGCGTCGTTTACTTCAGGGTACGCACCTGCGGCCAAGCCAGCGTTTCCTCCTCCATGGTGTTTGAGCCGTCCACAAGTACATATAATGATTCCAGGTCTAAAGAAGAAGACAGATATACTGACCCCTGCTCTAAAACAGCTGAGCTTACTTGTTTTGCATGAGAAGTACAGCAACCACGTGCACATCTATACCGATGGATCGACTACGTCGTGCAGTTCTGCTGGTGCCTTGGTTATACCAACGCGAGGAATGACACTGCGGTTCAAGACATCGCATGTCACGACCTCAACGGCGGCAGAACTAACAGCCCTGCGTCGAGCACTGGAATTCATTGATTCTGAAAGACCTACAAAATGGGCTGTGTTCTGTGATTCAAAACCGGCATTACAGTGCACGCAGTCCGTTCTACGACACGGATGCCATGACCAATTGACATACGAAGTCGCGAAACTTTACCATCACGTTCAACAAAAAGGTCACGAGGTCGTTTTTCAATGGGTACCTGGCCATTGTGGAATCAGTGGCAATGATTCCGCCGATAACGCTGCTCGCACAGCACATCAAGAAGAGCACAGCGTTCCAATTCCGCTTTCGAGGACAGACGCCGCAAGGCAGCTTCGACACCTGGCACGCAGTCTCACACTGACCGAGTGGAACTCGCCAAACTTACGACTTACACGACTGCATCGACTAAACCCTTCCCTGCAACTCCGACCTCCAATCGGACTTCCTCGACGTGAAGCTACGCTTCTCTGTCGCCTTTGGTTAGAAGTTGCCTTCACAAAGGCATACTCTACATTAATTGGAATGACTGACAGTGCAGCATGCGAGGTCTGTGGCACCGAAGAAAACATCGACCACCTGCTGTGCCACTGTCCACAATACACTCCAGAGAGACAAGAATTTGCCAAAGCTTTCCAAAAACTGGACAATCGACCGCTTTCTGTGCAGGTGCTGCTGGAACACCGCCCCCGTCGCCGGTCGGCCCATAAAGCGTTGAAGGCGCTTTTGTGCTTCTTAAGGACGACGGGCTTGTGCGACCATCTGTGACCTTTAATGCAATTTCTGTTGGACCACACACGTCAGCGAATTCACCGCAATTTCCTTCTTTCCTTCCCTCCTCTCTCTCTCCCTGTTATCTTTGTTTCCCTTTCCCATTCTCCCGGTGCAGGGTAGCCAACCGGACGTTATTCTGGTTAACCTCCCTGCCTTCTACTTATCTCTTTCCCTCCTTTCTGCTGCAATCTATACCCACTTTCTCAAAAGATAAAGACGGCGGATCTAACTGGTTGCAGAGTTCTTGCAGGAGCCGTAGTCGGTAGTTTGCGGCGTGGGCAGACATCACAGCTGGCGACGTGCTCCTTGGCAGTCTTCCACGATTGAGGGCAATGGAAACGTGGTTGGAGGTGGTGGAGCGTTCGAGCGAATGCAAGGCGTCCGGATGTAAAGTCGTCGTGCATGGCCCAAAGTACTCCAAGGCGCAGTCGTTGAACGCCGACGACCACCAGTGGAGCGCCATTGTTAGAATAATTCTCGCAGAACGGATTTATTTACAGTGAAAACGGTAGAGAAGACGTGGGACGGTTCGAAAGAGCCGATCACCAAAACCTCGCACCACTTCTTTTTCTTCTACGCTCCTCCGGTGTGGCGTCAGAATATAGCAAACATAGATCATAGTAACCCTACCATAGATCATGTTTCGTCAAATAGCTCCGTGTGTAAGTTAAAAAAAAAGCGCTGGTATTAGATGCTGATGAGTCCAATCATTATCCTCTACTGCTCCCTATGTCAAATTGTCTAAAACGTAGGCAAAATGGCATAGAACGTGATTTGTTTGACTCATCCTTATATAACACTAATGTGCGGAATATCGATTGATCTCCTCTTTATGCAATGGTTTCTCCAAGCGAATGTTATGACTTGCTTGTGAAACTTATTTCCGGGGTGTCTGCGTCCGCGGCAACTAGAGTTACTGCTACTGGGTGGCTAAAACATTTCAAAAGAACCATGGCTAACATGCTCAATATTGAGTTGCATTAACAATAAATATAACGTATATAAGAAACTTAAACGGCAACCTTTCAATCTTATATTGCGAAAGATGTACTCCCAGTGTTAATCCATGTTGAAAAGTGTGTTCTTTATGGAAAAAAAAAAAACAGAAGCTTTCTCTAACTATTGTATTCACAAGTCACAATAGGGACGACTCTAGAAAGAACTGGGATATTTAAAATAAGTACCTGTGAATACAAGTAAAGCAATATCCACCGGATGGAATAATGTACAGTGATGTTTGTTGTGCCACCCCTCGCAATGTAAGCAGTGGTTTTAGTGTTTTGTTCTCTTCCTCTGAAAGTTATTCGCGAGTTGTGTGTGATGTGACTCACATACCCCATTCACAGTTTTCATTCTACCTTAACCCGACAGACGAACCTGAAGTGTCACCAGTAATACTTGGCGTAGGTATGACTGCTTGTGGTATCGACAATACATCGGCTTACATGCTAAAGTTAGTTAAAGATATCATTTTACCGGTACTTTCTCATGTTTATTACGCGATTTTTGTGACGGGTATATTTCCAACTCTAATGAATATAGCAAGGGTATTACCAATATGTAAGTGTAGAGATAAGGAAAATGTAGAAAATTATAGTACAATTTCCACACACCCCTTCCTTAGTGCGGTTGCTAGCTATTCGGTTAAACTCATTCTTAGAAAAACACAACATTCCCTCACCTCACAAATTTGGCTTTAGGAAAGCCCTTTCTACTACCACTGCAATATCAGCGGTCATGGACTCTCTTCGGAAATCTATCGAGGCTGGAATATTGGTAGCAGGTATTCTCATAGATTTTGCAAAAGCGTTCGACTCATTACATCACGATATACTAAAAGCTAAATTATCATAATATAGCATCAAGGGAACACCCTTAGCACTTTTTGAGAGTTACCTAAAAGACTGTTGACAAGGTGTCTACATTGGTGAAGCGCCAATCTGATATTAAAGCTATTAACCTAAGTGTTGGCAAGGCTCAATTATAGGACGTATGATCTTCTTACTATATATTAACGACCTGCCCTCATAGTCACATCATGCTCGTCATGTCTTTTATGCAGGTGACACTAACCAGCTCATTACAAGCCGTGAAGAAATAACTCTGGTTACTAAAGTTAACAACGACGAAGAGGTTCTTCATCACTGGTGCAAAGCAAACGCTATGTAAGACTGAATCCAAGTAAAACTGTTTTACTGTGTTCCGCTCAACAAATAAGAAAATCGCAGATTTATAGGTAGTGCTGCATGATAGCTACCCTACCCTACCTGTCCTGCTGACCAGACGATGTTTTTGGGTGTGTTAGTTGAGTGTAATTTGAAATTCTCATGTCATGGACGCTGCGTAATAGAAAAGGTTTCTTATAGTCTACACGCTCTCGCACTCGATGCAGTCATTTCATTTGCTCAAGACATTTTAGTTAACCTGTATTTGTTTTTGTTCATTCACACATCAATTATTGCATGCCTGTTGGGGCTTCACCTATAAAACACGCTTATTACCCATGTTGAATTTACTGAACAGGCTTTTCATGTGTTAACACACTCCGCGCCACTACAATCCCAGCAGACTCGGTGTATTAAACATCTATGATCTAATCACATATAACGCTGCTAGCCTCCTAGATGCTTGAACTTATACGCTGGAAAATTGAATTAGATACTGTTTGAATTGTGTCTGAATACTGCTTGAACACTGTTTCAATTGAATCAAATACTGCGTCAGTCTACATTAAATAATGAACGCACTAGACATCATTTCGTATTGGCAAAAAAAGTACGCCTGAATAGCGGTTGATCATCCTTGGAGTTTTCCAGAACATTGAACTGTAATAACCTAATTCTATTATGAGATGCCTTTATTCCTAGCACTTGTTTAAAGAAGAATATTGGCAGAACCCATCTCGCGACGACGATCAACAGTATTGCGTTTAGCATTGCATCAACATAGCGACACCGCGCATTACCACCTTCGGAACGAGTTATGTATAATGCGTGTACTGCGGCGGGATTCCGCTTTCGCGCTCCCTCACGGACACTCGGCGCCGTCTAGGGCCGCCGCCGCGAAGCCTGCGCGTGGCCTTTCGAAATGCATGGCGTGCCGTGGCGGGCGAATGGCGAGAAGCGCGTCATGCGGCAAACCTGGGCTTCTCTCTCGCGCTTCTTTCTTAGGGAGCCTCCATGTACCGCGTAAAAACGCGGTACATGGAGGCTCCCTATTCTTTCTGAACCCGCTGCGCCATCTAGTGGCGCCGCTGAGAAGTTTCCGTGCGGCCTCCGAGACGAGAAGCGTGACGCGCCGTTGCCTGCGAACGCAGAGAATTGTTCCCTCTCTTGCCGCACGCTCAGTGGCGTATATTCGGTGGGCCAATTAAGTTAGCGAGAGGTTCATTGAACAGCTGCACATACCTAGTGCATTCATGGCGCC
Organism: Dermacentor andersoni; assembly: GCF_023375885.2. Taxonomy (NCBI): domain Eukaryota; kingdom Metazoa; phylum Arthropoda; class Arachnida; order Ixodida; family Ixodidae; genus Dermacentor; species Dermacentor andersoni. Next base: position 136,885,531 of record NC_092815.1, read on the forward strand.
GTTCGCTAAATCGTTTTATAGAAAAGCGGCAATACCCAGTGCATTTGTGGCGCAGCCTCCTAATGCGCCGAGTTGCTGTCCTTGCGGAACTATTGTGACGCGGTTTGGACTCCGCTCAACATCGGGAAAATTTAAGAGAACTTTTTCTTCATTGCAGTGTCACATTCCCAATGGCGCATACCCAGAGCTCCAAGTCGGCGTCAAAGATTTTCTTACCCGCCACGGTTGCTTAGTGGCTATGGTGTTGGGCTGGCAAGCACGAGGTCGCGGGATCGAATCCCGGCCACGGCAGCCGCATTTCGGTGGGGGTCAAATGCGAAAGCATCCGTGTACTTAGATTTAGACGCTCGTTGAAGAGTCCGAGGAGGTCCAGAATTTTGGAGTTCCCAACTACGGCGTGCCTCATAATCAGGTCGGGGACTTGGCACGCAAAACACCATATTTTTTTTGAAGGAGTTTCTTGAAGACCAGCATAGACCTAGTGGCGCATATCTAGTGCTCTAAGACGGCCACAAGGACCTCTAAGAGCCACAAAGATCGGCACGTACGTACACGCCCCATACCCGATGGTTGAATTCAAACCCTGCTCCCTCAGCACTGCAGCCCGAAGCGCTGCCCATTGGACCATAGACTACCCAGTGACTCAGGTAGACGGGGAAACGGTTAGATACAAACACACACGGCAACAAACCTATAGCCCCCGGAAAGTGCGTAATGTACCCTAAGGATGCTAAAACATTACAATCTAAAGAAGTCACTAATTAAACCTAAACTACAATAAAATTGCTCGCCTTCCTGGTTGCTGTCAATCCTACTCACATATTTTTGTATAATCTTTAATTATATTGGTTAGGAACCATTAAACAATATTGTTGGGTCGCGGAAGATGTTTATGTCAATGAATGTAAATTGAAATGAAATAGATTGGTTGAAATTGAAACAAAAAGAGAATGCGACAGAGCGAGAAAAGTTTTAACCTACGCCGGAACTAAACATCCTTTTTTTCCAATGCCATCCGACGCTCGGCCAATACTGCGTAGTGGGTATGCGCGCCATCAATAGAGGGGGAACCAAACCGAACCGCCATGACATCGCAGAAGAGAGGCGCTGCGCCTCCGGCGTCGTACTCATTCGGGGAGAACGTTTGGGGCCCGAATCCCATCCACCTTCTGCGAGGCGCGGATCGGGACGAAGAAGTGCCGTTGGGCGACGGCCGTTTCCAGAAGCAAGTGCTGCTGGCCTCGATGCTCGCCGGAACTACGTTCCTGTTGCACCTGGTGAGCTTTCGACTCACGACGCGCATCCTGGACCACTGGTGTCGGCACCCGGAAGCGTTCACCAATTTGAGCATCCAGGAGTGGCGCAACCTGGCCACGCCCATCGAAAAGGACGGTTGCCGTAGTCACTGCGCGCGTCGCGAGCCCCCCGACGGCGGCAGTAAGGCGTATATAGTGAGCTGTGAAGCCTGGAACTTCGACTTCGCGCCTTACGGCAACAACATCGTAAGCGAGTGGCGCCTGGTGTGCGACCGGCGGTGGCTCATCGAGCTGGCCGTGCTGACCTACATGGTCGCTGGCGTCATCGCCCTCCCAACAGCAGGAGTCACCGCCGACCGCATTGGCCGAAAGGCCGTCATTAACGTGTCGCTCGCTGCGCTGCTCGTGGCCGGATTCACCACCAGTCTCGCCAACTCGTACCTGCTTTTCGTGGCGCTGCGCATCGTCGTGTCTGTGACGAGCAACTCCCTTTGGCTCGTCCAGTATTCGGTCCTCTACGAGGTCTCGACGCCAGCGAACAGAGATTACTATTGCTTCCTCTCCATGGCGGCAGCCTCTGTCGCCATGCCCCTCTGTGTGCTCGGCATCTCGCGGATACGACTGGCCTGGGACGCGACCCACCTCGTCCTCATGGTGCCCACGACCATGCTGGCAGCCGTGCTTTCCACGGTGCGCGACGAGTCACCTGCCTGGCTCCTAACCACGATGGACACCCGGGAAGCCGAGCGTGTCGCCCTGAAAGCCACCCGCATGAACAACGCCGACACCGATTTCTGCCGCACCTGGTTTGCCTCCGAGGCGCTCAGGGCTGAGCGTCGGAACAGCGAGCAGCCCTCCGAGCGCAATGTCCTCTCTACGATCCTTAAGCAGCTGAAAAGGCGCTTCCTGCTGTTGTGCTACATGTGGTCTGCGCTATCGTTCGCCTTCAACCAAGTGAATCTGAACGACATCTTCTCCGTCAAGAAGGCGACCGCCGCGGCCGGTATACTGGGAATGCTGGCAATGTACGCCGTGGCATACTTTTTCATCTTGCGGTACGGTGCAAAGCGCTCTTGCATGGTGGCCATGCTTCTCTTCAGCCTTCTCGCCGTCGCCCTCACTGCTGTGTACGGCGGCGAACAGTCACTGCTCAGCAGCGTGCTCGTCGTGCTTCTCCGCATGCTGGCCAATCTGTTTGTAGTGCTCGCCTTCGTTGTGACCGTGCGACACTACCCGGTCAAAGTGCGCTGTACGGGCATTTGTGTGGGTTTCGCACTCGGCAGACTGACCGGTTCTCTGGGCGAAGTCGTGTTCCGGCTGGCTCCCAAACATCGCCGAGATATCATGATCGCCGTCGTTGCTATCGTAATGGCGCTGGCCTCCATGGCAACCGAGTACCTGCCGTCGAGAGTCCCCAGCGTCGTCTTGGCGCCCGCATCAATATCGACTCGCTCCAGAGGAAGCAGTCAGGTCGCAGGCGACGAGTTGAGGCACCCGCTTCAAGCCTTGTTCGCTCGACTGCCCAGGCGCCCCGTAAAGGCGCGTTCTTCCAAGGGACGCCGTCCCAGGGATGAGAGGTTGCCCGAGCAATTTTTGCTGAGGGCTTCGAACATCTCTCAGTCATCATCTAATACGCAGCACTGAACTCTGTTCGCGAACGCCCGTGCTCATCATAATTTCGCCGTATAAATTTACTCTTGCAACAACGCTGCTATATGTGTAACGCTTGCCGAGATATGCTCGAGAGGGCAGGCATAATTATGCATACAAGAGTGTACGCTTGTATTGCGTGTTATTTTCACGTCCGTAACGACTGTTCCAAGCTGTACCTCAAGGAAGTACACTCGGCCCACTGCTTTTTTATTTGGATGTGTCTGATTTTGGTTTATTGCAGATGAAGTAAAAGATCTTTCACTACACTGACGATACAGCCACTGAATATTGTAAAGCCGTTGAAATGTTTCAGACAAATATAGCTAAACTAGTGGACTGGTTCTCGCAACATTTTATTTTCTTTAGGCCTTCACAAAACTGACATGTTTAAAAAGAAACGCAAATGCAAAAACAGGCAAAATGCGAAGGTTGTGGGTTCAGTTCCGACCTGCGGCAAGTTGTTTTTTCATCCACTTTAATTTCCATTAATTTATCGTTTTATTTCATTTATTAAGCACAAATAATTTCCCCTATGTTGTCCTTGGTGTCAGTGTTTGCTGACGCCATCTGGAACCCGCATCAAGCATATCTCACCGAAGCATTAGAATCGGCTCAAAATCGTGCTGTTAGATTCATTCATACCTCATACCCATGCGACGTCAGCGTTTCATCTCTGAAATCAGAATCCGGCTTGTCAATGCTTTCATCGTCGCATTTCGTCTCTTCAACGTCGCATTTCCAGTCTTTCCCTGTATCACAAGTTCTTCTTTTCTTCCCTTAATCAAGAGCCTTACATCACAGTAGCCGCACGCATATCTCATCGCACCAGCCATCCACTTCAAGTAGCGCGCATACGTGCACGGACGGCCTTCACAGCCTCTTTCTTCCGTACCGCCACAGACTGGAACGGCCTTCCCACCAACATCGCTACTACCACTTGTCCATCTTCGTTCACAGAAATTGTAACCGACCATTTCGGTAAATAATTATTTATCACGATTTTTTGGCTATTTTTATAACCTTTATGCAATGCCCCTACGGGGGCTTTTAAGGTATATAAAGTGAACTGAACTTAGTATATATTAATGACCTGCCCTCGCAGTTACACCGTGCTCGTCATGTCCTTCATGCAGATGACACTAACCATGCTCATTACAAGCCGTGAAGAAATAACTCTGGTTACTAAAGAAGAAGAAGAAGAAGAATTTTATTTATTCATTCACAAAATAAGATCACAGTAACAAGATATACAGAAGGAGGTCCCAAAGCTCAAGGCTGTAGGGGGACCTCCTGTTCTAATTAGAAAGATCAACACAAGTTAGGTTAGAGCAAACGCAGCAAAGGAACTGAAACATTATATGATAGTACACAGAATTGCGTTTTGAACAAATAAAAGTAACAAAACAATTCAGGTTAATGCAAATACAGCAAAGAGGTAGAATTGTTAACATGTATTAATGCAAGAAAACAAGTAAACTAAAAACATGACATAACACTGTACAGAATACGTTAACAAAGCTAACGTATTCGTAATAACGTAATAAGTTAACAAAGACGAAGAGGTTCTGCATCACTGGTGCAAAGCAAACGCTATGTAAGAATGAACCCAAGTAAAACAGTTTTATGGTGTTCAAGTCGCAAATAAGAAAGTCGTAGATTTATCGGTAGTGCTGCATGATAGCTACCCTATCTGTCCTGCTGACCAGACAGGCAAGCACACAGGGGGGGTGGGGGGGGGCGACCACGAAATTAAGCGGCATATCCCCCCCTTCCCGCCCCCACGCCACTAGTCCTCACACACATTCCTAAAGCGCCGACAAATCATCTATTCGGCGGTCGACATTTTGCTGCCTTTTACAGCGAACGCTGTGTATGACTAACCTTCCGTAGTTTTTTCGGCGTCCGTCAACATAAAAATCATCATGTGGGCCGATCCTCGTGATAGGGCACAAAGGTTCCAAGCTCAATGGCACATACCCCTGTGGGTTCGGGAACATGTAACGCGCCTTTCGAAAACTTCGGGATGGGTCCGCGTATGGGGAGTGCCTGCTTCACCTCCGCCGCGGGTCGGCCCGGCATTGCACTACCTTCATGCAGACCCACTCCTGAGGTGAAGCATTTTGCTTTTCGTTTGAGAGCTTTGACTGTCGTCAGCTCCCGCTGTCATTCCATCTTCACAAAGTGGAACGGTTGTCAATTTTTTCACTCTTGTTTGGATGGCGTTAGTTATCGGCATCTCCTGGGGTGTGAAGGCTAGTTTTCTCATCGATTCGGTGACGGCGCGATTAACCCGAGATGAGTTCAGTAGTCACCATCTATTGAACGATCACGCGCATCGCTGTTGCTTCGTTTGTTGAGCCTTCTTTGTTTAGACTGATCCAGGGATCAGGAAAGGGATTTGGTTCGTAGTCAGCTGGTCTGTATGCTCGTGGAACGAGTTTCGGCCAGAGAAAACGCCATTGCGTTGAACTTTTCATTTTGCGTCATTATTACCTCGAGTGATGGCTCGCCGCGACGCTGGCAGATCCTCGTAACCATATACCCGCGATATGGGTTAGATAAGGTGGAAAACCAGATAATGCGAAACAGCGTCTATCATGAGACCCGGCAATAACCGTTAAAACCATAAGCAATATGACTGTCACCCGTTACCTCGTGTGGCTTTTCGCTAATTGTACAGCAGTTTTCGTGCAAAATTGGCAACTGGGAACAAGAGTCGCAAGGAGTTGACAAATTAAGCGATCTACTAAGGGAAAGAGCCAAGGCAATAGCCAAACAAGAAGGAAAAGCGAAACTTAATAAATTTAACCGTTCATGAAAATATTTATGGATCAACATCTTTTTATTTAAAGAGTAAGTAGAGAAAAAGCGGTCGAAAGTGGAGAATGTTTCCCTGTTTCTTGAATGACGCTTCTGCAGTTATCAGACGAGCCGCCTGGCGTAGCCACTTCTCTGCTGAGCTGATGTGGATGTTTTTCTAACCTTCCGGCGGTGGGCGCAGTACGTCTAGAGCCGCAGCGTCCTGCGCTCTACGCGGTTGTACGGGCCTGGTGACCAGGCATCGTTACGCAACTTCCCAAATAACAACACGAGTCGGTTTTGGCACCTAAATTACCAGAGCAGCAGGATCCAAAAGAACTGTGATTGTACCGCAAATATATATATTTATATATATATGTATATGAGGTAGGTGATTGGGTAAGGGAACAAACGCGAGTTAATGATATCTTAGTTGAAATCAAGAACAAGAAATGGGGCATGGGCAGGACACGTAATGCGGAGGGAAGATAACCGATGGTCATTGAGAGTTACGGAATGGATTCCAAGGGAAGGGAAGCGTAGCAGAGGGCGGCAGAAAGTTAGGTGGGCGGATGAGATTAAGAAGTTTGCAGGGACAACAAGGCCACAATTAGTACATGACCGGGGTAGTTGGAGAAGTATGGGGGAGGCCTTTGCCCTGCAGTGGGCTTAACCAGGCTGATGATTATATATATATATATATATATTTCTGTATAATTCTTCCAGAGCTAATTCAAAAAAACGCTACTAGAAATCTTCATTTTACACTTGCGCTTGTTTACTTGTTTTGGGCAGAGTTCTTTCTGCGCTTCTGTCATGCGCGAGTCCATTTGATGTGGGTCCTTGTTTGCCAAGTAGGAGAGGTGTATCTCACAGGCGTACTTGTGAGGTACACCTTATTTCAATTCTCTTTTGCAGGTTTACGCGTCGTTATGGCGAATGGTGGGCATTATTCACATTTGTTCTAGTAAAGGTAGCCCCCCTCTCATTTGCATAAAAAAGGTAGCTTGGATTGCCCCCTCCCCCCCCCCCCCCGCCCTCCGAAAAAAAATTCTCGGTACGTGCCTGTGACCAGACGTTGTGTTTGGTGGCCTAGTTGAGTGTAATTTGAAATTCACATATCACGGGCGCTCTGTAATAGAAAAGGCTTCCTATGGACCACACGCTCTCACTCGATGCAGTCATTTCCTTTGCTCAAGGCATTCTAGTTAACCTGTATTTGTTTTTGTTCATTCAAACATCAATCATTGCATTCCTTTTGGGGGTTTCCCCTATAAAACACGCTTACTACCCATCTTGAATTTGCAGAAAAGGGCTTGTCGTATATTAACACATCCTGCGGCCCCAACAAACTCAGGAAACCTAATTAAATCACTCGGTTTATTAAACCTCTCTGATCTAATCACAATAACGCTGCTAGCCTCCTAGATGTTTGATTTTATACGCTGGAAAATTCAATTAAATACTGTTACCCTGCGTCAGTCTACATTAAATAATGAGTGCACTAGACACCACTTCGTATTACCAAAAAAAAAAAGTACGCGCTAATAACGGTTGACTTACCTTGGAGTTTTCCGGAACTTCGAACTGCAATAACCTTAATTCAATTATGAGATCCCTTCATTCCTTGCACTTGTTTAAAAAGGAATATCGGCAGAACCCATTCCGCGATAGCTGACGACAGTATTGCGTTCAGTATTGCATCAGTATAGCGACACGTACCACGCATTACCACCTTCGGAACGAGTTATGTATGACGCTTTCGTGCTCCCTTACTAGTGTTCCTGTATACGCTCCCTCAGGGAGCAGAGTAACGCATAACTTTTCCGGCGCCGCTCGCACCGCTATTCGCCGAGCGCTATCACGTGGTACAAAAATGGCGTCAAATGTTCAACTGCGCCGCTGCGAAGCCAACTTTACGGGCGCGGCGCCGACTTGTTTCTGTCAGTGCCATCGAAATTGCTATCAGCGGACCGTCGAGCGTGCGTTGCACTGATCGGCTCCGTGTTGCAGGTACGGTGTTCGATGATATTAAGTTAATAACTTTAGTAAATTGGTACGAAAGACATCATCTTGAAACTTGTATTCCAGTATGACGGGGTGCAACGCATGAAACTGCACGGATCGCACGGAAGTTGGCAAAGCTTTTTACACGGTGCCGGGCGGACGGATGAGACCGGATAGCTCGGAAACGGACCAGGATATGCGAGGTGCGTTCGCCCTGTTTACACAAAAGCGGCACTTATATAGAGTAACACTCCTGTACACTCTGTGTCGCGCTGCACATATGCTCCGAAAATTGCACAAGGGAGCAACTTCTCATGCCAGACGCGGGACAAAGAACGGACGACACGTCTGTGTCGCGCTGCACATATAGGCCAAGAATGTTAACTTGCCAACTCCCCAATTCGCTGTGTTGCTTGTACGATTGCACTGACTATGCGGATCTAGAACAGTGTGTTCAAAATAAAGTAAATACTAGCGGATACAACTTGCCCGTTGCACCCTGGCTTTTGTCTACTCTGTCTTTTTTTAAGTTTTTTTGTCGGCGTTCTGCTTTTTCATACGAGGTCGATTGATGTAATGGTGTTCATTGTTTGGTAGTAAGCGAAAACATCGTGCACTGCTCCTGCCGAGACAGCTGTGATAGCTTCAGCATTTACCGCCCGCAATATGCTGCTTGTTCGAACAGCCTTAGTCGACGTGAGGAATGTGAAATTATTTTTGTACGTCTAATAATCGCTTTGTTATAGTAAATTAACCTGAGTAGTATGACGAGATAAAGAAAAAATTGTTGTCATATTACAGTCTGCAATGTGTGAATAATTACTTTGCAAGTTTCCCATCTTAAGTGATTCGTGCAATAAAAATAACCTGTTGTTACTCTTAATAGCTTGTTGCCTTTGCAGTGGCTTTGAATTCTGCCCCAAAGGCTCCAAGAAACAGCACTCCTCCCTGCCATCAGCCATTGCTCATCCATTCCCTTGTACGAAATAAATTTGATGTAGAAGCTCGTGCATCTTGAATCTTTTTCCACTCGCAGATTTGCTGCTACGAAGCAGCTGTTACGTTTGCGATATGAATAGTAAGAATAAGCTTTCCATAGAATGCGCGCATGTGAACATTTGAAATGTGTTTAAATCTAAGTGTCTGTACCGCATATATCGGAAACGTGAAGCAGCGGTGAATGACCGTTAGTGATGGATAACGGTCACGGTTAACGGTCACTGACATAACTGCAGGCACGATAGTTCTCTTGCCACGACCATTATTGCTCTGCTTTCGGCAGCCAGAATGTGCTCACATAATTGGCTACCACGTGTACGAAGTCTTCTTTAAACACCCTTTAAAACATTTCTTGCTTTCCGGCCTCCGCGAGAAAACGTCATACGCACGCTGAAAAACATTGCACGGCTTTTTGTTGCAAGATAATGTGCGTTTGCACGCGAACTTTTGAGCTGCTCGAGCCACGGGTGTAGTCACGCTTTCATTTCAAGGGATCGAGGCGTCGTCCTACTCCTTATATGTACGTTCTTGGGTGTGTTTGTGTTTGTATATGTGCGCGTATATATGTACGTATAGAGAGAGAGAGAGAGAACAACTTTAGTGAAAATGCCTGCAGAGTCGGTTAGGCTGCCTCCACGCAGGGAGGAGAAGCTTTTACGTATACAAACTAAAAAATTCGGGGGGTTGGCAACCTCCGGCTTCGCCAATCGTTCGAGCGTAGCCTGCATTAAAAAATGGTATCTTGCTCAGCGCTTGCGAATAAGTGCGGCGTGTTGCTCGCGACGAGCAGACAAAAAAGCGATTGGAACACCGCGCGGCATTTGCCTCCTGCGCGCTCGAGGAGTGGCTGCACTGCGGCGCTGTACATGCTCCCTGCGGGAGCAGGGACACTATCCCTTACTTCCCTCCCTCCACTTCCTTCCCCCTCCGCTCGGCGCGGCCTCGATGGTGGCGCCGCCGGTGCTGGCCCTGCCGTAGCAGACGACGGCTAACACGCTACGGGAGGAAACTCGCGCAAAAGTTCCTTCGAGCCCTGCGTAGCAGTTCTTCCAATGGGGCTCTTGCATTGCACAGGGGGCGCTGCGAAAATTGTGCTAAAAAGCGCCCTCTGTTCTCAACTGGGTAGTACCAGGCTCGGTCGTCTGCTTCGGAAAGCACGTTTACAATATGGACCCGCCACTTTCGGTTTTGTTGTACCACGGCTTGCAGCGAATATCGGGCGCCGAAGATTTTTTTCAGGTGTGGCACGCTGCGTAAAGGCAATAAATTATGAAACGCCGAATACGTGTACGCCGTTCAAGAAATAAGCGGCGAAGTATTACCGCGGTGTCAATCGGAAGTGAAGCAAGTCGCGTACGAAGTTGAACTTCGGGTAAGGTTTGCATGCTGTTAGATTCAGGCGCACAAACGCGAGGAATTCCTTGCTATAAATGAATTCACAGCAGCGATAAGCAGACATCATGTGTGCGGAACTGCTCGAGCGCACGATCGTACGCGCCGCGACCGCAGTGGTTTTTCGACATGCAGCGAAACGGCGGGCCTCCTGCAATCTTTGTTGACTGCATGCCGCTAGACAAGTAGTTATGCCTGCACTGTAGTAGCGGTCTTCTGTCCCTTTAGCAACTGATAAATAACTGATGCAATGCATATGAGCTCGCAGTAACGTACGTGCGAATCGCGCTGAAGCGCGAGCTCGTGCGCTGCTCGCTTGATGTAGCTTTTAATGACAGCGCTCGAACGTCGATGTGCTGCAATCAATACTACCTTGCTGCGCTGCCTCAACGTGCTTGCTTGAGGTCAAGGATGAGCCCATTTAACTCTTTAACCTGTGCTGCTCGTAGTGGGGTAGTGAATTGTCACCGAATCAGCCCGACCATTTTTGGTCATTTGCACAAACCTGGTCACTTCACCAATTCGCACCTGTCGATTTGTTAATTTTCGCTGTGGCCAGGTCTCGAATCATGAATCACCAACCATGCCTGGTGCTATGTCGGTCTGCCGTCGGGACTGTAGGTGCAAAAGACCGAATTTTAGAACGCAGATAATCAAGCAAGCTTCAAGACAGGCGAAGCAGTCAGCATGGCGCGAAGTATCGCTTACGCCGCGCGACGAACTGCAGCTATCCAGCGTGCCCGACGCTACGCTTCGCGAGACCTTGAAGGAAAACGGTAGAATCTGATGTTGGGATTCAGGCCTTCTTGTTCATGGCAGCCCACGGAGCAGAAGTAACGACGGTTACACTTTTTCTAGGCTGAGCTAGGTCTCTCCAGATCGGCGTCGCCGATTCCTTTCTGCTTCCAGCATTACGTCCCACGGAGAGTCCCTTTTCGTTAAACTATAGGCTGCGGCTAGCTCGCAGCGTGGTCGGCGTGGTCTGCGAGAAGTGACGAGCCTTTTCGCACTCGCAACAGGGCAGAAAAAGCACGAATCGACGCAAAACTCGGGCTAGAAACGTGCTTCGCCACAGCCAGGGCTCAATACTACCCAAGCCGGTACTACCCAGATAACGTTTCGCGCGCCGCCACCAGGCGCCGCTACTATACCTCAAACTCCAGCGCAAGACGCCCATAGAGATCTTGCTCCGTCAGTCGGTAACTGGCCTTAAGAATGTCGTGTTGGAATTTCATGTTATTTAAGGCGTATTTAAGGCGTAAAGCACGCGCACGTTGAAAGTTCATGTTACCGAAACACGACGCAAGCGCGCGGTGTGGTCAAACGCGCGTAATTACCAGAGTTTCAGGTTTTGACAGCGTGAAAGTATGTGTACGTGGTTTCGTAGGTTTACATACAGTGCATATGACGCATGCGATACCCATTTACTTAATCGCACGCATAAAAATGTTGACGTTAAGCAGTAAAAATATTAATCTTTATCAGCGGGTCTAAGGTGCTTTGCGGTCTTTCTCGGCCATTATAATCCTGCATTCAAAATGTACGAGTAGCCGCTGCTCACGCCTCCAATATTGAGGACGCGTCTGGCAGCAGCCGGGATGAAGGCGAAATGCATGATGCCCGTGAAGAGATTCCTCGTTGGTGTTCCGTAATTCTCCTCGCACGGGCGCGGTATGTGTCGAAGCTAAGCGACTGCATCCGTAATTTATAGTGAGCCTTGCAAAAGCGTCGAGAATGTGGTAACTTCTGGTGGAGCTCAAAACATAGCGTGAGTAAAGTCGCTTTTATGTCACAGGCCAGCTGCAGATGCGTACACTTTCGCCGAAAGACGAAACTACGTGAAACAGAGAGCACAATCGAAAGTAAGTCAACTTGAACGCGCTAAAAGCACGCACAGCCTGAACACATACACTTTTTCGATGCGGCAGGCGTGAACTAGGCTCAAAAGATGTGAGGAACCGTGGCACATGACAAAGCCGCGCTTTTCTTGCCACTTTCTCGAAGTCAGCCCGCCATTTTATGTGTATCCACACTTTTCTTCTTTGTGCGCTGCGCTCGCCGGATGGTAAAGAAAGAAGCCTTTTGCCGTCGCTGTGTCGAGTGCGGCAACCGAAGGCGCAGCAGCACGACATCACAATTAAGTTCTCGTCCCTAACACATTCTATTCCGCTAAGGCACTCGATCAGTCCGTCTGCCGTACTTTCGCCGCGCAGGGCCAATAATGGAGGTCGGAGCGCGCTGGAAAGAAAAAAAATATACAAAAGCGCGGCGCCTGCTTCCACGTGACACAGATTAGTCAATGAGGGAGCGGAGGAGGCTGGGGCGACAGGATGCGTGGAGGACGAAACGCCAGGGTGGGCGGAGTGGCGGAAAGCTCTAAGAATGGCGCTACTTTTGGAAAATTGAGGGGCTTTATCCATTATGAACACTCGGCGCCATCTAGGACCGCCGCCGCGAAGCCTGCACGTGGGCTTCGAAACGCATAGCGTGCCGTTGCGGGCGAATGGCGAGAAACTCGTCATGCGTCAAACTGGGCTTCTCTCTCGCGCTTCTGGATGGATGGATGGATGGATGGATGGATGGATGGATGGATGGATGGATGGATGGATGGATGGATGTCATGAACGTCCCCTTTGGAACGGGGCGGTGGGTTGCGCCACCAAGCTCTTGCTGGCTAATGTTCTACCTAGGTTAAACAATAAAAAAAAACACTGTGAACAACCACGCCCAAATTTTCTGATCCCCTAGTGCGAAGTGTGCTTTTGTACGTCTCCGTCTTTTGTCGTTTCCCTACTTGTCTTCCACCAATCCTCCAATCACCTCTTACTAATGCCTATTGCGGACATGTTCACTTTACCACTGCTCCCGTTGAACCCAAGGGCTTCAAGGAGGCCAGTGGTGCCTAAATCGACCGCTGGGTAGACGTCTTGACATTCTAATAAAACATGCTCCGTCGTTTTACCGCAGGAAGCACATGCTTCTTCTTCCTTCTTATATCTCGCTTTATAGGTGCGTGATCTAAGGCACCCCGATTTCGCTTCGAAAAGTAATGAGCTTCCCTTTGAGTTATCATAAATTGTTTCTTTCCTGATTTCTTTTTTCCTCTTATGTAGTTACTCATGGCAGGTTTTTTTTTCCATTGCCGCCACCCATGAGATTATTTCAGCCTCTCTGACTTTCCACTTGACCTTCTTTGTTGCTGTGTTGCCAAACCTACAAGCCGCATACTTGCTGGTAAGCTTCCTAGTTCTTTTCCTCCACTGGGAATCAATGTTTTTCCTGTACAGATACCTGAACACTCTCCCAGCCCGTTTACTTTCTTCCATATTCCTCAGCCGTTCTTCATACTCAATTTTACTGCGAGCTTCCCTCACTTCAAAACTAGTCCAGCCCATATCACCCTGCACAGCTTCATTTGTAGTCTTCCCTTGAGCGCCCAATGCGAGGCGACCCACTGACCTTTGGTACCCGTCGAGTCCTGATTGTACCCCTGATTTAAAGCAAACAACCGCATTTCCAAAAGAAAGTCCTGGAACCATTACACTTTTCCACATACCTCGGAGGACATCGCACCTATTGTATCCCCATAGCGCTATGTGCTTCATTATGGCTGAATTTCTCTTCCCCATCAGTGTTATTGTTTTCTCCTGTGTTTCCATATATATATATTGCCTTCGTTTATCCATATACCAAGGTATTTATATTCTGTTACCCGAGGTATTTCCTGGCCCTGTATATCCACTGTCTGTTCACTGTTTTCATTGAATATCATAACACCTAATTTTCTAACACTAAATTTCAAACCTAAATTGTTGCCTTCCTGTCCACTGATATTGTAGCACTCTTAAATGAAGCACACTAAACACACTGGTTTATTGTGGGTGAACTTGTGCCCGGAAACTCAATTATTAAGTATTCATACACTTTGAAAAAAGAGTTAACAGCAGCCTATTTCACAGTCAACCGCGTCTCTCCGCCGAACGCACTTTTCACGCGCCCCGAAGGCCAAGAGCCACGCCGTGGCTTCTCATTGGACGGCAGACTCGGGCGCTGCCGTGAGCGCGTGCACGGGAGACACGCGCTGTATCGCCATGCGCGAGGCGTTGCTGGCGCTCTTCTAATGGCGATTTTAGCGATGAGACGCTTCGAAAGGTGCCTCACGAGAGTGCTTGTACCTGGCATGTGGAGAGCTCTCTGCGGCATTAGTCCCCCTCCGAAAACGCATCGTCCCGATGCGTATGGAACAAATTCATCTATAGATGTGTTTTCATTGCCTGTCGTAGTAAGGCTTCATGCGGACTACGTGTACGACCTCCGCATGGATGTGCCGCTTTGATCGCTCTTGCTCATGAGGGATGACTTCGTAATTCAGGTCACCTACTCGGCGAATAACTTCGTAAGGTCCAAAGTATCGGCGAAGGAGTTTTTCACTTAGTCCGCGACGACGCACTGGTGTCCATACCCACACTTTGTCGCCCGGGTGGTACTGAACTTCTCTGCGGCGCAGGTTGTAGTAGCTTGCGTCCCTACGTTGTTGCTGGCGGATACGGAACCGTGCCAACTGCCGGGCTTCTTCAGCTCGTTGTAGGAAGTCGTCGATGTCGTACGGGTTGTTGCTGTCATCATCTACCGGCAACATAGCATCCAGTGTGGTTGTTACTGTGCGGCCATAGACCAGTTGAAATGGAGTGACCTGGGTTGTCTCCTGTACTGCCGTATTATAGGCGAAAGTGGCGTAAGGCAAGATTGCGTCCCATGTCTTATGTTCGAGGTCGACATACATGGACAACATATCGGCCAGGCTTCGGTTTAGACGTTCCGTCAGGCCGTTTGTTTGGGGATGGTATGCAGTGCTTTTTCTGTGACTGGTGTGAGTCATCTTCATCAAACATTGCATCAAATCAGCTGTGAAGGCCGCTCCTCGATCGGTAATCACGTCCATTGGTGCACCATGTCGCAGTACTATGTTACAAACGAAGAAATTTGCAACTTCAACTGCCGTTCCTCGCTCAAGGCAGCCAGTTTCAGCATATCGTGTTAAATAGTCCGTCGCTATTACGATCCATCTCTTCCCTGACGATGATGTTGGGAACGGGCCAAGAAGATCCATTCCAACTTGTTGAAATGGAGTCTTTGGTGGGTCTATGGGCTGAAGAAGTCCGGCCGGTTTCATGGGTGGTGTTTTGCGCCTTTGACATTCGCGACATGTCTTCACGTAATGCTGCACCGACGCTAACAATTTAGGCCAGAAGTATCTGAGACGAATTCTGGCGAACGTCCGGCTGACACCTAAGTGACCCGACGATGGTTCATCATGGCAAGCTTCCAAAATTTCTGGTCGCATGGCTGACGGTACGACGAGTAAGAATTTTTTTCTTGTTGCGTTCAAAGTTTCTCTTGTAGAGCGCATTATCTCGGAGGCAAAATGACGATAAACCTCTCATAAACATGCGTGGGACGTGGACGTCGTATCCTTCGAGGTGTTTGATGAGTGGGAGCAATTCTGTGTCGGCCCGTTGACGCTCAGCGATTTCCGAAGCTGTCATCGCTGTAAGAGACGGGAAATCTTCTTCTTCTGAAGGAGTCGACTCCACTGGTGAGCGGGACAAGCAGTCAGCATTATTATGTTTTCTTCCAGACCTGTACACGACAGTAATGTCGTATTCTTGGAGCCTCAGGCTCCACCTCGCAAGTCGTCCAGATGGGTCTTTTAGGTTTGCCAGCCAGCAAAGAGAATGGTGATCGCTGACTGCACGGAACGGCCTGCCGTAAAGGTATGGTCGGAACTTGCTGATGGCCCATATGACAGCCAAACACTGCTTTTCCGTCGCAGAGTAATTTGTTTCAGCTTTCGAGAGAGTGCGGCTAGCATACGCTATGACTTTCTCTTCCCCATTTTGCCACTGAACTAAAACCGCGCCGAGACCGAGATTGCTTGCATCTGTGTGGACTTCTGTGTCCGCTGTCTCGTCGAAGTGGGCGAGGATCGGTGGGGCTTGCAATCGTCCCTTTAGTTCATTGAACGCAACCTCTTGTTCAGCATGCCACATGAAGGGTACGTCTTCTTTAGAAAGTTTCGTCAGAGGTTCGGCAATTTTCGAGAAGTTTTCGACAAATCGCCTGTAATAAGCGCATAGTCCCAAAAATTGCCGTACCGTCTTCTTGTTTGTAGGCTTTGGAAATCGTGCAACAGCAGCAGTCTTGTCGGGATCCGGAGCAGTACCTTGCGCGCTAATTACGTGACCCAGGAAACGAAGTTCTTGGAATCCAAACTGGCACTTTTCCGGTTTAATGGTTAGGCCTGCCGAGCGGATGGCTTGAAGCACTAAACGCAGCCTCTGGAGATGCTGGTCGAATGTTGCGGAAAATACCACTACGTCGTCCAGGTAAACTAAGCATGACTGCCATTTAAGACCCGAGAGGACACTGTCCATCATGCGCTGGAATGTCGCCGGCGCACAGCAGAGACCGAATGGAAGCGCTTTGAACTCATACAGGCCGTCTGGGGTTACGAAAGCAGTTTTTTCACGGTCTCTTTCGTCTACTTCAATTTGCCAATATCCGCTCTTGAGATCTAATGAAGAGAAAAATTTTGCATGTCGTAGGCGATTCAACGTGTCATCAATGCGGGGAAGGGGGTATACATCCCGCCTGGTCACACTGTTCAATTTCCGGTAATCAACACAGAATCTCAATGTATTGTCCTTCTTTCTCACAAGGACTACCGGCGACGCCCATGGGCTGTTTGATGGCTGAATGACATCGTCCTCAAGCATCTCTTGCACCTGACTCTTTATGATCTCTCGTTCAACCGGTGACACTCGGTACGGATGTTGGTATACTGGCCTGGTCGCTTCGTCTGTTATTATACGGTGTTTAACAATTGGTGTGCGCCGTACCTTTGACGAGGTGGAGAAACATTCTGCGAATTCATTTATAAGGTCCTCCATCATTTCTTTCTGGGCTGGCGTCAGACTTTGGTTGATCGCAACTGATGTTACGGCGTCATGCATAGTTTGGACAGCAGGTGGCCTTAATGCTAAGCTACATACATCTGTGACCGCAGTAGCGCTGTGCAGGAAGGCGATGGCTGTGCTCTTTGCGACGTGCTGAAATTCACTTCCGAAGTTCGTCAGCAATACATCAGCACACCCATCGCGTAGTTGAACAATTCCTCGTGCTACGCAAATGCCTTTTTTCAACAGTAGCTCGACGTTGGCCTCCGCTATACCTTCCGAGTCGTCGAATGCTTCGTTTCTTACGCGAACCAGCATGCTGCATCGTGGTGGTACGGTTATGTCATCGTCGGTAACCCGCAAGGCAACGTGTTCTACCTCCTCCGACTCTTGCATGTCTATAGCCTGCTTCGTAGAAAATGACACGCTAGAATTCTGCAGGTTGATTGTGGCACCATTTGTTAGGAGAAAGTCCATTCCGAGTATTACATCCTTCGAACATTCTGGTAGCACGACAAAATCAGCGATGTAAGAAAAACCCCGAATTCCGATTCTCGCTGTACATCTACCCAGGGGCGTAATGAGGTGCCCACCAGCCGTACGTATCTGGGGTCCACTCCATGGCATCAAAACTTTTTTCAATTCCTTCGTGAGTGCATATCTTACGACGGAATAATCGGCACCTGTGTCAACTAATGCACTCAATTCATGACCGTCTATTGTAATGCGCAAGTCTGAAGAAATTCTCTGTTCACTTATCTTATTCATCCGCTTCTGTTCGTCGCGGCTGCTCGGTAAACTTGACGGAGGATCTTGGCTTTTTCGAACGTCAGCGGCCTCGCCTCCACAGGTCGCTCGCTTCAGTTTTCCGGACGTGGGCTCAGTGAACGACGCCTTGGTGAAATCGAGGATGGCCGTGGACTTGGTGATCGGTAGCGTGCAGACGCTGATGATCGGGGCTGGTGTTGGTATCTAGCAGCCGGATCCTGTTGTCGGGTCAAGTAGTCCTGAATTTCGGTGGGTCTTTCGCCATTACGGGGGCAAGGTGCATTTATCGTAAAGCCGCGAAGACCTGCTCTGCGATATGGGCACATTCTGTAAAGGTGTCCAGCTTCCCCGCAGTGGAAACAGAGTGGTGTCCGGTCGGGTGCACGCCACACGTCACTTTTTCGTGGCCTCAGCTCTGCTAGAAGGGGTCCACTGCGCAGAGTCGGCTGGCGGCTGCTGGGAGTCGCGAATGCATGCCTGGTCGGTTGGCATAACACATCAGCGTACGTTGGCACGCGACGTACGGGTGGTGGTTGGTCATGATGAGCAGGCGGTTCCTCACGTCCTGGCTGCAGAATGGCGTGGCGAACTTCATCTCGAATGACGGCGGCGAGAGTTGAGACTGTCGGCGTGGCCTCCGGTAGCTGCAGCTTTCGAAGCTCCTCCTTTACGATTGATCTCACCAGTTCTCTTAGTGCTTCGGTGTTACTGCCTGGGCCTGCTGACAGGATATCGGCCGGTGCGCTGGTGACATCACGATTGTAGTGATGAGCACGCTGCTGCAGCGCCTTCTCTATGGTCGTCGCTTCGGCGCGAAACTCAGCAACACTGTGTGGTGGGTTGCGGACGAGTCCTGCAAACAGCTCCTGCTTAACGCCACGCATCAGATGGCGTAATTTCTTCTCTTCGGTCATGTTTGGATCAGCGCGCGTGAAGAGACGGGACATGTCCTCGATATACATGCCGACACTTTCGTTAGTGCGCTGGTTTCTGGCTTGTAGGGCGTGCTCTGCCTTCTCTCGCCGATCGGTGCTGGCATACGTGGCAAGCAGCTGTCGCCGAAATTCTTCCCACGAAGATAGTGTCGCTTCATGATTGACGTACCACGTCCTCGCTGAGTCTTCTAACGCGAAGTACACGTTGCGAAGCTTCCGTGTCTCGTCCCAGCCGTTGAAATCTGCCACTCGCTCGAACTGCTCTAACCAGTCTTCCACATCTTCGAACGTATCGCCGTGGAAGGACTCGGGCGTGCGTGGTGGGTACACGATGAGCTGGGATGATGCCACTGGGCTGGTCATGGTTGCACCGTCGCTGATAGCTGTTGCCCGCACTGCTGCAGCAACAGGAAGCGGTCCGAACTCGGGTGGGTCTCCTCGGATGCGGCGGCTTGTGCGCTGGTGTACTGGAGTCAGTTCCCTGGGTTCCAATCGCTGAGGGTCGGGGCTCCGTTCTCTTACGAACTGGGGGCTTCCAATCATACCCCGCACCTCCACCAGAAATGTAGCACTCTTAAATGAAGCACACTAAACACACTGGTTTATTGTGGGCGAACTTGTGCCCGGAAACGCAATTATTAAGTATTCATACACTTTGAAAAAAGAGTTAACAGCAGCCTATTTCACAGTCAACCGCGTCTCTCCGCCGAACGCACTTTTCACGCGCCCCGAAGGCCAAGAGCCACGCCGTGGCTTCTCATTGGACGGCAGACTCGGGCGCTGCCGTGAGCGCGTGCACGGGAGACACGCGCTGTATCGCCATGCGCGAGGCGTTTGCTGGCGCTCTTCTAATAGCGATTTTAGCGATGAGACGCTTCGAAAGGTGCCTCACGAGAGTGCTTGTACCTGGCATGTGGAGAGCTCTCTGCGGCAATATTAGCCAGACGTTGCAAATCACTTTGCTTGTTAGCTAGCAACACAATGTCGTCCGCATAAAATAAACCTGGGAGCTGCTGCTCTACTACTGTTCCTGCCTGTTTGTATGAGAGATTAAACCCGATATTACTTCCTTCTAACGCCCTCTCCATCCTCACCATGTACACCATAAACAGCAGCGGGGATAAAGGGCACCCCTTCCTCAGTCCCTTGTTGATATGGACTTTCTCCTCGCTCCTCGTCCCTTCCCATTTTCTAGGTAAATCTCTCTGAAAAGCTGTAGACAATCGTCACCTAAGCCTTACCCTTCCAGAATATCTCACAAAATGTTGCGGTCTACGTTGTCATAGGCTCCTGTAATGTCTAAAAAAGCCACATACAACGGTCTGTTTTCTACTTTTTATATTTCAATACACTGAGTAAGAACAAACAAGTTATCCAAATGCCTACCTATTCTGAAGCCATTGTGAAGCTCTCCCAAAATGCCATTATTCTCTCTCCATGCTTGAAGCTTTAATTTGATTTCCTCCATTGCTAGCCTGTATATTACCCATGTAATTGTCAACGGTCTATACGAGTGAATTCTATGTTTCTCGCCCTTACCTTTATAAATTAAATTCATTCTACTTAGTCGCCAACTGTCTGGTATTCGTCTATCTTTTAAAGTCTTTTCCACTTCTTTCACCAGATCTTCCTTACTTTTTGGTCCTATAGTTGATTATTTACCGTAACGGGAACCTCGTCTAGCCCTGTGGCTGTGCGCTTAGGAATTTTCTCTTCCGCTTTCTTCCAGTTTAAATTTGTCAGCACCAGCTCCTTTTCCACTTGGGTCTCTTTCATGCTCTTTTTTTCTTCAAATACAACCTCGTCATTGCCTTGGAAGGATTCGGCTGTTACTTTTCGGATGTAATTTATTGAAGCTTCTCCTTCCAGTCTGTTTTCATCTTCGTCTAGGATATGTTGTTGTATTGTTGTTGACTTCCTGCCTAACAATTTTATGTGGTTCCAAAATATTCTAAGTGCGGCCTTCTTTTTCTCACGTATTTCTGACAACCAACGCTCACTTTCACCTTTTAATTTTGCTTGCACCAGTATTTGAACCATAGACTTTTTCTCCCGGTATATTTCCCATTTACTGGTTACTTCATCCTGCGGCAACTGCGCCTTCTTTGCCTGCCTGTGCTCTCGAGATGCTTCCTGTCGTTCGGCGATCGCTTCTCGTATCTCCCGGTTCCACCAGCTTTTCAGTTTCTTTTTTTCCTTTCCACCGAATATGTTGTTTCTCTTTCCGTATTTCTGTCGTTATTACACTTAGAAGCTCACCATATTCCCACTATTGGCCATTTGCCAAGTTCTTCCTCGACTCTAGTGACTATATTTGCTATTTGTTCAGCGTTCAAATTTGGACTGGCCATTTTGCGCCGCTTGCTCTGTCTCCGAACTACATATACCAGTTTCAACATGATGCGTTTGTGGTCACTCCCTATGCTGCTAAAATCTTCCTCATCGATGACCATTTCTCTCAACTTATCATGAAATCCTTCTGTCATCAGACAGTAATCAATGGTCGATTGCCGATTTCCCACTTCCCACGCGATCCGCCCTTCACACTTAGGCCCTGTATTCACGATAACGAGGTTATGTTGCTCACAAAGGTCTAGCATAGACTTTCCGTTGTTGTCGGTATAGCCATTTAAATCCTGTATGTGGGCATTCATTTCACCTAATGGGACAATTTCAGCACCATTCCCGAAACCCTTAATATCAGCGTTTACGCATTACACTAACTCTTTATTCTTCTCTGTGCAATTATTTCCCGTCCACAAATACGTAACGCCCAGCCAAGTTTTTTTCCCACTCATTGTACCTGATAACCAAAGATGCTCTTGACTTTGTGAATTTACTCTATTCCATTTGGCTTCCTGATGGATGAGCATTCCGACTCCCCCTCCCTTTCTTTCCGACTTAGTTGTGTTGCACCCTTCCCAAACATAATTCTCAATTACTGGCGGCTTTTCTGAGTATCTAAGGTGCGTTTCTGTAACCGCATACACCCCTATTTGTTCGCTATTTAACTGCTCCTCAATCTCTGCCCACTTTTCCTTTCCTCTGCCGCCCTGCATGCTTATGTAGCCTATTGCATGGCGAGCTCTCTTTCTTGCTTTCCTCCTTTTTCTGTTATGGACGGTGGTGCTCTTCTGAGGTTCCCCTAGGGGACCTTCTTCATTACTACCTACTCTGGCCACTTGAGCGCCCGTAGGTCCCCTAAAAAAGCTACAGCGCGACCACCAATTCGCCAGCCCACTTCTCGTGCCAGCCTGTAATTGAAGTGGATCCCGTCTCGTTTAAAACCACCACAACCTCTCACTTCCCTGTTTACTTCGACAACCTCGAAGCCTTTCTCTCGGATCATTTTCAATATCGCCTCATTAGCAGCCACTACGGCTCTTTGTACGTGACTGTCACGCACAGGCACCTCCGATACCGTGCGTGCACGCCACGATCTGCACCTGAGGGGATAGCTCGCGCAAGTCATCCACCCCCTTCACCAAGCGCTGGCCTAGTCCTGTCCCTTTCCTGTTTAGGACGTCATTTAGCCCACCTGCTACTATGACGAGGTTGCGCACGTGGCCATTTTCCGCGAGCTTTTCTTTTGCTCGCTCCATGACAGAACCCAGTTTCCGCCCTGGAAATGTCCCTATACCGCATTCTTTTATCGCCTTTTAACCTCTCCCCAGTTGTTTCTGAGCTCCCTTTGTCCTTTTCCGCGTGATTCGGACTGGACAAGGGGCATTGCTTCCCTTTGTCCTTTTCCGCGTGATTCGGACTCGACAAGGGGCATTGTCCCCTAGGCTCCTGCCTTTTCCGCATGGCGGCCTGAAGGTAGGTGCCGCTCTTTCCAGCAAACTCTTCATCACTCTGCACGCATTCCGCGTACTTTGCTGACACCCCCTCTCCTGTCGCGTCGGGGGTCTGCGTTCCATTGTCACGTACATTCTCGTTCACAATGGCGTCCCTGCTCAGCTTTTTCTCGGCTGCTTCAAGTCTCTTTTCAACTACCTTTCGTGCATCACGCTCCATGTTTAGCTCATTTTTGCGCTCTTGCACCTGTTTGCCAAGCTCTTCCTGGAAAGCCTTCATTTTCTGCTGCCTAGTGTCGACATCACATTCTGTGCCTGTTGTTTCGAGGCCCTCTCCATTCTCATCCGTCTTCTCATCTGCCTTGAGGGACCCCCCGCGTACTGCCTGCTTTCCCGTCTTTCTCGCCATCTGTTGCACGGCTTTTTGCAAATACCATAATACTATAATAATGCTAGTACTGATGCAAATACTATAATACTATATCAATACAGAGCTCGTGCGTTTTCGCAAAAACCGATACGCACGGGATCCAAATCCTCAAAATGCCGCAAAGCAACTCTCACCACTGTTTCAAAAGCAATCAATGCCGCGGAGACCGAAGGTACGACACTTTTCTACCAAAACACACACAGTAAAACCAATAATACCTATTAATTTTGCAACTTCCAAGCTACCATTTAAAGGGACACTAAAGGTTAATATTAAGTCAACGTGGACTGTTAAAATACTATCCCAGAAACCTGAAAACGCTTGTTTCATGCGAAGAAGAGACTTATTTGAAGAGAAAATGCGTTCTGAAGCGTCGGCGTACCTCTAGCGCAGTTCAAATCGTCCGCCCTTCGAATCGCCCGCCCTCCGATGGCCTCATAGTGACGTTGCGCCGTCGGTGAGTAAAACGGCGCCCGCAGACGGCGCTACGGCTGTTCTGCGCAAAACGCAAAAGCGCGGCCAGAAACAGAGCCAAGACAGAGCCGACAGCAGGGCGAAAGCCGAACTATGGTGGCTAGCGGAAGGGAAAGCGCGCGACGATAAGCTGGTTCTTTATTTTATGACGCCAACTTTGGCGGTCGTTGCAATAGACGATCTTGACAACGACACATTGGCTCGCGATGCTGGGCTCAACTTCAGCGATTTAAGCACTGATGAACACGAGCTGCTGCTGAGGGCTCGCGCTGCCGGCGTCGTTGCGTACTACTACGACGGCAACTGTATGTCATGGCCGTACATATTCGCACATTTGTAGCTTTTCCTTCGTGAAAACCAAATGCCGCACTCGCCTTCGACCTGCAGTTGTTATGCAGGCAAGACTGACGGAACAGCGCTACGGGAAAGCATGGCTTTGAAAGGCACTCCACACGACATCAGTAAGTCGTCGTTGAACGCGTAATCCTCTGGATGAAAGTGCAGCGAGTACACTATGCGATTTTTCGGCTCTTTGCCAACGCGCTGTGGCAAAGGTACGGCACTTAACCACTTCGAACGGAGAGGTTCACTCGTTGGCACACAGTGGTAAGTAACGTTGTATTCGCCGCTGCAACTGCCCTTGGCCAAGTTCCGCGGACCGTTCGCGCTTCCCACGACATCACATGGACGTGACATTTTCGCTGCTTGTCCCAAATGAAAGTTTCGCGAGCCAGCAGAACCAGCGCAGCACGACGCGATAACAAAACAACTGAAACTCCAAAGCGCGCGCGGCGCAGAGTCGAGAGCGGAGAGTCGAGCGAAAACGAAACCTTTCGACCACCCATACTACTGAGGGGTAACGACAAAATGCTATTTTTTCTTAGAATCGAACAGAAGTAGACAAGTAGCATTTTGTTCCGTCTTATAACCTAATGAAATTATCCTTTTAATACGAGTAGTTGAGTACTAGTGACATAAATTATGATGAGCAATGCCTTCGTCATCGGGCTAGTACCGGAATGTCGCTGGGGGGTCTCAATATAAGGGAACATTTTTTTTTCTTTGCACAGCGTCACGTTTCCAGTGGCACATACCCATAGCTCCAAGTCGGTGTCAAAGAGTTTCTTACCCGCCACGGTTGCTTAGTGGCTACGGTGTTGGGCTGGCAAGCACGAGGTTGCGGGATCGAATCCCGGCAACGGCGGCCGCATTTCGATGAGGGTGAAATGAGAAAACATCCGTGTACTTAGATTTAGGTGCACGTTAAGGAGCCCCAGATGTTTCAGATTTCCGGAGTCCCTCACTACGGCGTGCCTCATAATCAGATCGTGGTCTTGGCACGCAAAACCCCATAATTATTTAACAGAGTTTCTTGAAGACCAGCCCAGACCTAGTGGCACATACCCAGTGCTTTAAGTCGGCGTCAAAGAGCTTCAAACAGCGGCACCTACCCAGTCCCGCTTCTACAGTGACCCACGTCGGCGTGACAGACGTTCGTTGAAGATCGGCACGTATGTACACGCCACATTCCCGATGGTTGGATTCAAACCTTGCTCCCCCAGCACAGCAGCGACACCACGCTTACCACCTTCAGAACGAGTTATGTATCATGCGTGTACTGCAGCGGGATTCCGCTTTCGCGCTCCCTTACGAGCACTCGGCGCCATCTAGGGCCGCCGCGGCGAAGCGTGCGCGTGGCAGCGTAGACTGTGGTCCAATGGGCACTGCCCATTGGACCATATATTACGCAGTGACCCAGGTAGGCGTAAAAACGGTTAGCTACAAACATACATAGGTACAAACCCATAGCCCCCGGAATGGGCTTAATGTACCCTACGTATGCTAAAACATTAAAATCTACAGAATTTTACTCATTAAATCTTAACTGCAATAAAATTGCTCGCCTTGCTAGTTGCTGTCAATCCTACTCATATATTTTATATAATTTTTAGTTATACTGGTTAGGAACCATTAGATAATATTGTTAGGTCGCGGAAGATGTTTATGTCAATGAATGCAAATTGAAATGAAAAAGACTGATTGGAATTGAAAAAAAAAAAGAATGCAGCAGAGCGAGAAAGGTCCTAACCTACGCCGGAACTAAACATCCTTCTTTTCCAATGAGATCCGACGCTCGGCCAATACTGCGTAGTGGGTATGCACGCCATCAATAGAGGGGGAACCAAACCAAACCGCCATGACATCGCAGAAGAGAGGTGCTGCGCCTCCGGCGTCGTACTCATTCGGGGAGAACGTTTCAGGCCCGAATCCCGTCCACCTTCTGCGAGGCGCGGATCGGGACGAAGAAGTGCCGTTGGGCGACGGCCGTTTCCAGAAGCAAGTGCTGATGGCCTCGATGCTCGCCGGAACAACCTTCCTGTTGCACCTGGTGAGCTTTCGACTCACGACGCGCATCATGGACCACTGGTGTAGGCCGCCGGAAGTGTTCGCCAATTTGAGCGTCGAGGAGTGGCGCAACCTGGCCACGCCCATCGAAAAGGACGGTAGCCGGAGTCACTGCGCGCGTCGCGAGCCCCCCGATGGAGGCAGTAAGGCGTACATAGTGAGCTGTGAAGCCTGGGACTTCGACTTCGCGCCTTACGGCAACAACATCGTAAGCGAGTGGCGCCTGGTGTGCGACCGGCGGTGGCTCATCGAGCTGGCCGTGCTGACCTACATGGTGGCCTGCGTCATCGCCCTCCCCATGGCAGGAGTCACCGCCGACCGCATTGGCCGAAAGGCCGTCATTAACGTCTCGCTCGCTGCGCTGCTCGTGGCCGGATTCACCACCAGTCTCGCCAACTCGTACCTGCTTTTCGTGGCGCTGCGCATCGTCGTGTCTGTGACGAGCAACTCCCTTTGGCTCGTCCAGTACTCGGTCCTCTACGAGGTCTCGACGCCAGCGAACAGAGATTACTATTGCTTCCTCTCCATGGCGGCAGCCTCTGTCGCCATGCCCCTCTGTGTGCTCGGCATCTCGCGGATACGACTGGCCTGGGACGCGACCCACCTCGTCCTCATGGTGCCCACGACCATGCTGGCAGCCGTGCTTTCCACGGTGCGCGACGAGTCACCTGCCTGGCTCCTAACCACGATGGACACCCGGGAAGCCGAGCGTGTCGCCCTGAAAGCCACCCGCATGAACAACGCCGACACCGATTTCTGCCGCACCTGGTTTGCCTCCGAGGCGCTCAGGGCTGAACGTCGGAACAACGAGCAGCCCTCCGAGCGCAATGTCCTCTCTACGATCCTTAAGCAGCTGAAAAGGCGCTTCCTGCTGTTGTGCTACATGTGGTCTGCGCTGTCGTTCGCCTTCAACCAAGTGAATCTGAACGACATCTTCCCCGTCAAGAAGGCGACCGCCGCGGCCGGTATACTGGGAATGCTGCCAATGTACGCCGTGGCATACTTTTTCATGTTGCGATACGGTGCAAAGCGCTCTTGCATGGTGGCGATGCTTCTCTTCAGCCTTCTCGCCGTCGCCCTCACTGCTGTGTACGGCGGCGAACAGTCACTGCTCAGCAGCGTGCTCGTCGTGCTTCTCCGCATGCTGGCCAATCTGTTCGTAGTGCTTGCCTTCGTTGTGACCGTGCGACACTACCCGGTCAAAGTGCGCTGTACGGGCATTTGTGTGGGTTTTGCACTCGGCAGACTGACCGGTTCTTTGGGCGAAGTCGTGTTCCGGCTGGCTCCCAAACACCGCCGAGATGCCATGATCGCCGTCGTTGCTATCGTAATGGCGCTGGCCTCCATGGCAACGGAGTACCTGCCGTCGAGAGTCCCCAGCGTCGTCTTGGCACCCGCATCAATGTCGACTCGCTCCAGAGGAAGCAGTCAGGTCGCAGGCGACGAGTTGAGGCGCTCGCTTCAAGCCTCGTTCGCTCGACTACCCAGGGGCCCCGTCAAGGCGTCCAAGTGACGCCGTTGCAGGGATGAGAGGTTGCCCGAGCAATTTTTGCTGAGGGCTTCGAACATTTGCCAGTCATCATCTAATACGCAGCACTGAGCTCTGTTCGCGAACGCCCGTGCTCATCATAATTTCGCTGTATAAATTTACTCTTGCAACAACGCTGCTATACGTGTAACGCTTGCCGAGATATGCTCGAGAGGGCAGGCATAATTATGCATACAAGAGTGTTCGCTTGTATTGCGTGTTATTGGCACGTCCGTAACGACTGTTCCACGCTGTACCTCAAGGCAGTACACTCGACATTGCTTTTTAATTTGTATATGTCTGATTTTGGTTTATTGCAGATGAAGTAAAAGATCTTTCACTACGCTGACGATACAGCCACTGAATATTGTACAGGCGTTGAAATGCTTCAGACAGATATAGCTAAAGCAGTGGACTGGTTCTCGCAACATTTTATTATTTTTAGGCCTTCACAAAACTGACATGTTTAAAAAGAAACGCAAATGCAAAAACAACAAGCAAAATGCGAAGGTTGTGGGTTCGGTTCCCACCTGCGGCAAGTTGTTTTTTCATCCACTTTAATTTCCATTATTTATCGTTTCTTTATTTCACTTAATAAGCACAAATAATTTCCCCTATGTTGTCCTTGGTGTCAGTGTTTGTTGGCTCGTATGATATGACTAATTAAATCAAGCCCCTCGGTTAACCCCCTTTCTTCTCGTTTGTAAAAAAAGATGTCACATTTAGCAAAACAGAACGTTTTGTTTAGCTCGGGCCTAACTCCGACGCGGCCTATTCAAATACATGTAAACCGCAAAAACGTATTTATGAGATAAACCCTGACCGATTTTAATGAAATTTATTGCATTTGAAAGAGAAAGTTAAATTCTAGTGACTGTTGGGATCGGAATTTCGATTTAGGGCCTGAATTTTCTTAAAACGATTTTCAAATATTTGACCGTTTGAAAAAAATAGAAGCATGAAGTTTACAAATTCATAGCTCTACATCAAAAACTGATATCGCGGTTCTGTAAACGGCATCCATTAGATCATTCAAGGCGGACAAATTAAATATGTCAGTTTACATATTACGTGAATTTGTTACGTTGGTTAGAAGGGTTTTGCAAAAGTTGTATTTCGCTATTATCAATTTTTTATATACATGTGTAACGTATCAAATTTGTCCGTTTTAGATGTACTATTAGATGCCATTCACAGAATTGTATTATCATTTTTCGTTGTTGAATTACAGAGCTGTAAACTTCATAGTTTCGTTTTATGAAAATTTTTGATTTTTGCCAATTTTTCATAAAAAATTGACGACTTAACTCAAGAATTTTAAACCTGCAGTCGCTAGATGTTAAGTTTTTCTTTTGAATGCAACAAACCTAGTAAAATTTGGTGCTGTGGTTGCCGAGAAAAACGAATTCTCCGTTTACATGTATTTAGATAGGGGCACCTGAGCTAAAGCTTCCTCTTAAACAACGGGCCTATACGAATTATGGAAAAAAAATGCGCAATTACTATGTCCCAGCTATATTTAATGAAATTCCTGATTTATGTCTTGCAAGTAACAAGAGAAAGATGATGACTGATTTAAGGGATTGGTGCGTGAATCTATTGTCCTGTGTTTAACTTTACTTGCCTCCTATATGTTATTTTGTGCTGTCAGATTTACCGGCGATGTCGTGTATATTTAGACTAGAAATGCATGTATATGAAGTTAATTCTTTGAAAAGATTCTCCACGTGCTACCTGACCAGCCAACAAGCACAATATGCTTAGGCAGGTCAGAATGTATGTATGTATATGCTGTACTGACAAATAAACTTTAAAATTTAAACGTTTAAGAAGCTACTGTTCAAGGGTGATTTATTGTTTTCTCATTGCACCTTTTCGTGGTAAGAGAGTACTCCGTGGTAAAGGATACATTTAGCTTGGTATCTTTCAGGCGGCACAGGTAAAGACTAATAGCAGGGCCTAGATTGCGGGGCTGGGTTTCATTTGGGGACGAGCTGATGGACACGGGACAGCCTGCGATATGAGTCAACTAGCGGTAATGGCCTTCGGCGTTGTTCTGGCTAGAGTCTATTCTATGGCTAGAGTCAATTCTATATCCAGTCGACAGCGTGCGAACAAGGGGCGCCTCAGGCCAAACCCAACAAACCCAACATCAGGCCTTCGCCTGACGGAGATCAGTTCGCTTGTCGAAACGTCGGCTTCAGCCGAGACACGTCTTGTTCGCACACCGTCGACCACTCCAACTCTCCGTGTTCCTGTGAACAGTTTGTCTTCTTGTTTGGTTGGCACTGTTGGATTCCGCAGTCGTGGTCACGCGATCCTCGCGTCACTGTCGAGAAGTGACGAGAAGCCACCGACGCTTCTCGAAACTGAAGCCCCTCCATCCAGGCGCCACCGCCGCTTTCCACCGCCGCCGTTACCGCCACCTGGTCGGCGGAAACGTGTATGGAGGGGCTTTACTCGAAACGAGCAGCTGGCCTACGCTAAACCGAGGCGTCGCGCGGAGGCTAAGCGGACCCACGCCGGCGTCCGAATTTTAACGATGACAATTGCTCACTTTTTGATGACTACGAGATCAGGATGTCGGAGGAATAGAAGAGAGGGTTTATTCATCTTAGGGGGGAAAAGGGCAAACTTATTAACAGGAAAAGGCATGAGATACTCGCACGAGTATACATAGAGCGCAGTGCATCGTATCATGCAGTACACATGTGAGATCAGACTGCATCTTTCCGGGAGGGCACACTCCGCACATTGTGTATGTCTCTTAAAAACACTACGCTTCTCTATACATCACTCGCTAGGGAAACGGATAACGTCCCACTCAGCCAGTCCGGTGGTTCGCATCGGTACAGCACACCGCCTCCGAGGAGGAGGAGGAGGTCAACACAAAGCACACGCGCCGCCTCCAAGCTGAACCTGGAAATGGGAAGTCAGCATACCAGACCCACTGTATCACTGACGACCGGGAAGAAGCCAATGGCCAAAGCTCGCATGTAGGTAAAGCTTCGTCTCCAGGTGCTGTAGTCTTTCACTGAAGTTATGGGAGGCCCTCCGCCGTCTCGTTCCTGCAGGCCGAAGTCTGCCAATTTGCCGTCACTGAAAGACGCACCTTCTGGTAGGAATGCCGGATCTGTTGGCATCTCAGTGTCCACGTTCACTCGGTGGAACGAGTGTCCACGTTCACTCGGTGGAACGCTGTTTGACGTCGGTATACCATAATGAACTCCGCCTATGCCTTCGGCGAATACGCTGAACGTACGTAAAACATCCAATTTTTGTTCTTTGTTTGGAATAACTCAATAGTAATTAAGGAACTCTTAATTATGACGCTGGTCCATCCCACCTCGGAGTCGGCGGTTAGTCGACCTCTGTGGTTAGTAAGGTCTCTTTAGAGCTGCCTCAATATAATACTGCGATCGCAGCGGAGAGGTTGACTGATCGCTGATTCCGAGCGAAGACATATTTTCCAAGCGGGATTCCAGCCATAAGAAGGAGCCAGAATATTTGAGATATCGCGCTATCATATTGAGCGTCGCTCCCACACATAAACGCATGACATTGATAATCTTAACACTTCAATAAAACGTTGTTAAGAATTTATAAAATGCATCATTTAGGTTTTAGCGCGATAACGTCAGAAAAACGCAAGATACGTAAAAATTGGAATGAGTGCCAAGTCCCCAATTTTGGTTCGTTGAGGGCTCTTGCTAAATTCCGCCCTTACCTCTGGAGTCGAACGTTTGATGTTGCAACAGACCATCGTGCTATTTGCTCGTTGTCCTCCCTCCAAGACCTCACTGGACCCTTCGTATATATACAGGAGTGCTTTCATTCTTTTCTTTTTTTTCTTTTTTGTTGTTGAAGCCCGACGCAGACTCAGCAGTCCAGAAACGACAGCGCATGCAAAATTGATTACACCAGTTAATATTTGTACATGTCCACGATCTTTCACGGTGAAATATTTTAGAGATTATATTGCAAATTATCTTTTATATATTATGGGCATCATGTCCAAGTGATAAATATTGTCACTTACTTGTCAGCAACACACATGTAAAAATTATACCACCAAGCGTTTCCTCGCCTAGTAGGAGTCAAGGTCAGAGCAAGGCGACGCGCAAGTACGCGCCAGTTTTGCTTCCGAAATATATGGGCCGATCCCGGTGATATTTCAGCTCGAAAAGCCAGCGGACACAATGCCCGGACATGGGCAACGCTACTTAGATAGCACAAGGCCTGTTCACTCCGATCCATGACGTCATGTTACCTGCCCCGACTGCCATAGAATCTAACGGGGATGCTCCCGAGTTAGCAACAGTGATTTTGACGTCACCGCTTTCGTCACGCCAGCCTTGACAATGAAAATTTTAGGGCCAGGTAGCATGACGTCATGGATCTGAGTGAAACTTAAAAATAAATCATGGGGCTTTACGTGCCAAAACAACGATCTGATTATGAGGCACGCAGTAATGACGAACTCCGGAAGTTTAGACCCCCTGGCGTCCTTCAACGTGTCCCTACATTATGTACACGGGTGTTTTCACATTTCAATCCCATGGAAATGCGGCCGCCGTGGCCGGGATGCGATCCTGCGACCTCGAGCTTAGCAGCCAAACACCATATCTACTAAGCAACCAGGGCGGGTGTGGATCGGAGTGAACAGGCCTTGCGCTATCTAGGTAGTGTAGACATGGGCTGATAATGTATAACTATGCCATTTCAAGTTTATTCTCGTATCCTGACGTCGACTTTACGTAAACGCCGACGCAAGCATCGGGCGCTGTCCCAAAGCTGTTTGAACAGCTTCGGGTCGCGTTTGAAGTCACTTTTGTTTGATTTCATAGCGAATAGCACTGCCTACCTTGACAGGTTTTTCATCTCTAATTGGCTGACAAAAGGTAAGGAGAGCACGGAAGTGGAGAGAGTTTCATTGATGCCGAGCTAGCACAAAGAAAGTAGATGACCGAGTGAGGAGAGTGCGGTGGCTGGTCAAAAATCGCGGTGGCGTGCATCTGGAAACTTAAAAATGCCGTTAAAGCGGGCCTTCAGCGAAGAAGAGTTGCCCGAGCGATTTTTAATACGTTCCAAAACGGCCCGAAAACGTAATACTGCCAAGAAAAAGATGTTATGATACGCAAAAAAATCCACTCTCACCAGCAGCTCCGAGTAGCCAGGGGCTGAGCGATCGGTGGGCCGCCATCTTCTATTCCTTTTAGAATGGGGAAGTATCCGGCTGTACCAAAAAAAAAAAAAAAAAAGAGAACAGTTTTGTTCGGCTTATTGGTGCATCTTTAGTGCATGCATGTCGCGTTGACGTGTGAGTTTTTGTCGTATACTCGAGCACAGTATTACAGCCGTGTTGGCGTCGCCATGTCGATGTTTCATCGGCTGGCCTGCGGTGAGTTCGCCGCAGCTCTTTCGTAAACGTAAGTAAATATTTTGAGCCATAAGCGCAACGTTGCAAGCGCTGCGCAGCAGTGATAATCGGCAACCACAGTTAGCGCCATCTGCCGCATGTCTCTCATCACGCCGAAGTCAGCTGTTGAGCAGCGACCGAAAGATGGCAGGAGGGTAAACAACTTTCGCACGAAGGCGGGAGAGTACGAAGAGCACGCTTGCATTTCACGTGAACACACACACACACACACACACACACACACACACACACACACACACACACACACACAGATATATATATATATATATATATATATATATTTATATATATATATATATATATATATATATATATATATATATATATATATATATATATATATATATATATTAGTCATATCATAAAAAGCCAACAAACACTGACACCAAGGACAACATAGGGGAAATTACTTGTGCTTAATAAATGAAATAAAGAAATGATAAATATATTGGAAATTAAAGTAGATGAAAAAACAACTTGCCGCAGGTGGGAACCGAACCCACAACCTTCGCATGGCAATACATATATATATATATATATCACATAGGGGACATCATTTGTACTTACTAATTGAATTTAAAGAAATTATAAATTCAGGGAAATGAAGGTGAATGAAGAAACAACTGGCCGCAGGTGGGATACGAACCCACGTCATCGCATTACAAGTGCGATGCTCTTATATATATGTATATGTGTGTGTAGGACGTGGCGTCAAAATTTCACATGACGCTTCCGCCCAGCCGTTCCCCTTATTTAATGAAGGCGCGCCCAACTCCTGCCTCAATCCATGAAGCGCTCCATGCCTGCATCTACCACATCTACTGTGGAATAGTCAGTTTGAAATAGATTTACGATTTCCTCTGGAAATTTTGTGTTCTGTCTTTTCTCGCCCATCTGTCTTCAGGGCAGGTGTTACCTCGCAATGCATGGTCAAGGCGGGCGCCCAGGGCTTCGTGAGTTGGAAAGTGACGGTGTGACGGCGAATGTTAATTTGATTTGAGCAAGCGCCAAAACTAATGCAAGGAACAGCCAAACATACGCAGGGGCACCAACTGTGAATATATGCTATGTGCATGTTCTTGTGCTATCCTTGTTTATTTCTCGTCGATATACCATTCATTGTAGGCCACAGCACTGTACGGGTACAGCCGAACGCCTTTATTGACCCTTTTCGCGAAGCAGTTCGCTCTATAAAAACGAGATGACGCTCTAAGCGGCGCGCCACACGTTGCCTCAGTGAGAGCGCGCGAATACGAAGCCATTACCTCTTCTGCCCTGCTTCTGTGCGATCAGCTGTCGGAAATGTAACTGGTTTTTCGCTCACGCACAGTGCTCCATTCATGCTGCAAAATATGTAGCAGTGGAGTGAAGACGTGTGCAGTAGTTGGCTGCAACAATTGTGACTGGCAATTAATTAGGAATGGAATTATCTGTGCGTCCAAGTTCACGAACAGCTGCTACATAAGGACTGCCTGACGGATCTTCGCGATGCATGGCTTCCCTCGAGGTTAAAAAAATTAACTCGGGCCCGCGCCAGCGCGATCCTCGACCGCATCGACGCGGATCGTGAAGCCACCGCATTTGTGGACGCGGCCCAGTACGACAGCACATCCACTTTCGCAATAGCGGTCGTGGACGGCAACGGAACGCTACGATCATCCGCATCGGTTAAAACGAGCACCAGCACTAAAGCAGAACAAATAGCCGTAGCCGTCGCCATGGCAGACCCCACATTTACATATGTCTTCACGGACTCGCGTGCCGCAATTCGGGCCTACGAATGCGGCAACGTATCTAAAGAAGCAGCGCGTATACTACTAGCGAGCTCAAAAGAGAGCAAACGGTGCCTCTCCTGGTTCCCCGCTCACATGGGGAAGGACATTCACCCGCAAAAAGCTAACCTCAATGAAACGGCCCACGACCGTGCGCGAGAACTTGCCCGCCGCGACGGTCCCACGGCCTCCGAGGGGCTGGACATTCAGCTTAATGACCCGCTGCTCACTTACCAAGAAATCACCTCCCACTATCGGAAAGGTAGAACCAAATTCCCGCTCCCACACGCCAAACTCGAACGCGCGCAGGCGGCCGCGTTTCGAATGCTACAAACGGACTCGTATCCGTCACGAGGCCAACTAAGTCACTATAACTCAGAAATCCCGGCAAATTGCCCAGACTGCCCAGAACTTTATTGCTCGCTCTCGCACATGCTATGGCAATGTACCGCGTTACCAAAGGGCCCTCTCTCCAGTGAGCCCGAATGGGAAGAAGCCCTCAAAAGCCCGGACCTCAAACTCCAACTCAAGGCCCTCCAGAGGGCCCAAGAACTGGCGGAGCGTCACCACGTTCCCGTCCCGACTTGGGCGTCGCCTACGGTTTCTGCCGGAGGAGTTCCCCGCGTGGGATCTCCAACGGATTGAAACTCCTCAGGACTTCAATAAAGTTCTCGACTGATCCACCAGCGTTGTAGCGCTAACATCCAAGGAAAGGACTTCGACCCTGGCAAGTCTGCACGAGCGAGTACCGCTCGTTATACCGTGACAATGGGAGTATAGCGCCGCTTCTTGGCATAGGGCAAGTTTTTCGCACGTTATCCACACACATCTACCCGAACTCACACGCAAACTTAGGCCCATTCTATCGCCAACGCACCAAGCAAGTGAACGAGCGCATACTTCAATCAATGTGCCGAAGCGTGGGTGACGGCGACTACACCGACAGCACACTAATGTTCGAAGCCGAACGTTTCGTAACGGTCCACACAGTAAGCGAGTGACTAGCAATAATACATATTTGCTACAAGCTATTACAACGTACAGAAAATTGCGTTACAAGCACTGTGCCCAGAAAGTACAAATATATTGCTACTGAGCACACCCACGGCAGAAAATAAATCAGATAGTGAACGCCCAGGAAACTTTACTGGGTGGGAAACGTCACAAGCCGCTGCCTAAAAGTATTTGATAAATAAAGAGCGAAGAGCTAAACACACTGATACTGATTCAATTCATAAGCGAAAAGTTAGAATAGCTTGGAATACATTTTCACCCCTGCTTTTGTTACATGCACTGTATATGCTGTTCGCGGTGTTTGGACAAAGCGTAATGAGCTCCGAAGGCGCTCACATTCCCTTTGAAGCTGCAGCCAAAGCTTCGCGTGTCGTACAACCAGTCACCGTCTACGATATCCGCCGAAACAGAGGTTTGCAATGCTGCACCGGCGTCATGTACATCCATTGTAAACACAGAGGCGATGCAGGCAGCTGAGGCAAGCAATGGAAGTGTCACCACGTGATCAAACATGGCAGTTCCCACGGGATCGCCGTGAAGAGGGTCAATAACAATATTATTGGGGTCTCCAAGATCATTCGCTATACAGGTCACTTCGTTGTAAAGGTCCCGCACTGCACAGCTCACAATAGCACTGGGACTGAATTATTCCTTCGTTATATAGGTCATTTCGTCGTAGAGGGCTCGACTGTAGGTAGCTGTCGAAGTATATTGCACACAGGTACAAGTGCCCCACCAGTCAGTGTCCTGTAGTATCCTCATGGGAGACGGTGATACCCCCCCCCCCCCAAAAAAAAAATACTAGCGCACTAAACGTCACCTCCCCCCCCCCCCCACCGCCACACCTATAGTCCCCTCTTTTCTTTTCCGCCTTGCTTCCGCAACTGTGCAGATAGCACCAAGTGGTTGTCGGAGAGGACAGACGGTTGTGCGATCGTGACGGTGGAGGACCAGTCTCCACAAAAGTTGAATCGGGTTATCGTGTCTCTCTTGTACATGGCAGATGCACTCGTTTTGCTCAAGAGCTGAACGAACTGCAGGATATGTTGTGCATTGTGGGGTTCTCCTCCCGTACTCTTGGGACAAAGGAACAACACAGTAGTGCAAGCAATCGCAAGGGTATTTATTGCACCTTTCATAGATTAATTAGCCGAGTTGCTATCCACAAAACATGCCGATGGGCGCGCGACAAATCTAGGAAGTCCGACTCACCGCGACCGGATAGCGAGCGAATATGTTCGCCCCAAGCTGGATCCCAGCGCCTCGTCGTTCGCGCGTACGGTCACGCGAACGGTGGCGCGTTCGATGGAGGCCACGCGTGACGGTCTCGCAGAAGCATGGATCGGTGCATGCGCGGGACGTCCGCGGCGTTCGCCGATCCGCAGCCTAAGAGGAAGAGCTTTCTCCTTTTCGCGGCTAAGTAACCCCGCCCATGGGCGGGGTTACTCGCGCCATCTCGCGCCATCTCTCGCGCTGCGCTTTGACCACACCGCCCGCCAAGGGCCCCAGGCCACGCGGCGAAGCCGCATTTCAGGAGACGGGAGCTATGCGGGAAAACAAGATATCAGGGGACGCGTGAGAGTCGCGCATCCCCACAGCATTTCCTGACGAATACACAAGAAACGTTTGTAATCGGTACGAGAATTTTAACGAAATATCTACGAGAGAATCGGACGCATCTGTAAGGTATTCGAGCGTAAGACGTGCAACATAAATATGCAATGAACGTATGGATCGCAGTATATCAAAGCCTTACATAACATCATAGTCATCAGTGTCGTCGAAAGAGCGACGAGGAGCATCGGCGATCATCGCCCACCCTCTCTCAACCTGTGGCACGAGAGCCTGTGCAGACACTTCCCACCCAGCGCTACATGTCCTAATTATCACACTTCCTCGCGCGGACATCCTGAGTTCGTCGTTAATACATCGTGGCCGAATCGAGATGCGCGGAAGATGGCGGAGGTGACCTGCCAGGCAGTTTCAGCCCCGTGACAACGGCAAGACATCTGCATAAAGTCGCTTGTCAGATACTTTCGGGTGCGAGAGGCTTATGGAACGTCCCGCAAACGTCCGTTTGAGGACATCGTATGCTGTGCCACAGTTCAATTCTTGTTACATCTATTTTGCTTGCTTCTATAAGATTTCGTAGACACTGAGGTTTGAGCAGGTGTATTCGGTCAATTAGCATAATGCAGAATGACGGAAATATGCTATATTTTTAAAAATTACGGCAGATCCGATGTACTTGTCGGAATCAACGTTAAGCGAAGCTTTCTTGATACGTTTCAATTAAACGCTTTGCAAAAATACGCACGATCTTGCAATTTCATTTTATGGATGAGTACGCGCGAGTTCACGCTCAAGTTCACGTACTTCTCCCACCCTAGAAGCTTCGTGTCGTTTGGCTTCGTGCTAACGCGCATGTAACTGTGGGCCGCGTTCTGCAGATATAGCCATCACGCGCCTACAATGCAAGACGCGGAGACCCTCACCACGTGACGCGACCGTGCATTGCAGTGCCTCCGAGATTGGCCGAGTCTCGGTTACTCAAGCTCCGTGATGATACCAGTTAACTATTGCACTGCAGCAGCGATCTCCAGGTGGGTCCAGTCTATTGTTGCACTGCCTTCGGGATCGGCGCCCACTTTACTCGGCGAGAAACAGACCGAGCAGCCGCGTCGAGCGCCGAAAAGGAACGCATCGAAATATTTGCTTTAATGACAGAATTATGCACTTGAAGGTGTGCGCCTGTTGCAGTGAGGACGCTTAGCTGCTGTTTGTTGTCTCATAGCGTAATTTCGCGGAGAACAAAGTCGATCAATGGCACATCGGTATGGGATCTAGTACAGGTGGCTATAATAGTAAGCAGACTTGTTATATGTGTACTGCATATTGTGTGCGAGCTCCCTCCTGCTGAGCAACCGCAGCAGCAAGCTCTCACAAACAAACGCACGCATGCATGCGCACATAAAAGACAAATCTGCTGAACCCACGTCTGTAGGCGCTTTTTTTTTTGCGTAAATCTTACCACACGTGTCCTCGGGGCTATCTGGACGCCATGACGTAGAAATCGCGAAGACTTCTTCAGGACGTACCGTATATTTGCGTTTTGTGGATCAGTACACGTCAGTACAATAGGAAGATCAAACTACTTAGGTGCGTCGAAGCCACCAGACTCGTCAGCCTTACGTTTCCGCTTACGTCTCCATTTTCCCTGTGAAACTATCTACATGCGCCTGTTCAACGCACCCACCACGCCACGATGACGGCTCTATAGGAAACAGCTCGGTGGATCCACTCATCTCCGCTATAGACATTAGCCGGATATGAGGAACGGCCGTTGTTGGCATCGATGTTCGGTCTATGTGTAGTGCGTCACTCGCTGACGGCTGATACCGGCCTCTCCCCCGCCGCGCAGCGGGATGACTCAATCTTGCCACTACTTTCGACATTATATAGAAAGACTTTCTTTGCAGCCGCGGGTTATAAAGTATCCCCTGATAAGCAAGGCGCTTTATTTTAGATGGACGGCGAGGTCTTCAGGTGGTCGGTAAAAGCGATGATCTCAAGTTCGACACCTAACTGTCTGCGAGGCGACTTTGCGGATGCATCCTGCAACACCACGCGTTCGCAGCCAATACATCAGAATGGGGAGATTTTGAGTTTTTGGAAATGTCCTTATATATAGTCTACGTCTTCTTATGGGACGCGCAGGTCTACTATGTTTGAACATAGGGAGATTTCCCTTGGTTATAGTGGAGGGGTAAAATAAAGTGTGCTTGTAGTCCAAACGAGTTTCACATAATTCCACGGGGTTGCGCAGTCGATAACGACTAAAAGTCTGCGTGTTAGTTGCTTGGCGTCCAAAAAAGAAAAGAACGTGCGAATTTCTATGGCAGAGAAGAACTAGTCTGCATCCTGCGATGTGCGCCAAGGTAGGCTTTATGTTAGGAGGCACGGTATTCTGTATAGAACTCATGGAACACCGATAGATATTAAAGTAAGCCTGTAGTTGCTGCACCCACCACGTAGCCTTAAGTACGCCTATACGCTGACGCTGTATTCGATATGACGCTTGTATAGAGAGAGTGTACGGCCTCTGTTTTGTGCAGCGATTTTTTCTTTTGGGATATAGGAGAAGGTTTTATGGTGGGGTAATGGAAAATAATATGAAATAGCGTGCCCCAGTCTACACCACACGTACATGAGATAGGGAGAGATAGGCGAACAGGCTTGTTACAGTCCACCATATCTGAAAATGTGAATCGCTGTCACAAGCCCAAGAGGCTATATACCAAGATGAACGGCGAATTTCGAGGCAACAAACGTGCCAAAAACATGTGCACACATAAAAAAAACACGTTAAATAACTTCGCTTGAACGTACTCTGAAAAGACTTGAAGAAACTGTTCAACTAAATGAACATTTATTAAGAACTCGATGCTATAAAGCATGGTGTGGTTTTGTTCAGTTCTGCAGTTCTCTCGAGTGAGGTTGCATCAGGCGATATTTCCCTCACAAAGTACCACAGATCTAACCTTTAGAATGATCACAAGGCCCTTCGTCGCAAACAGCCCGCAAGCAGCCCGCATGTGGTGTTCGTGGGTAGTGGTTGCGTAACATTGTAGCACCTTTCAGGTGCACCCTCCGCGACGGGGATGCAAAGGCAGGCCGCGCGATGTATAACCATGTTTTCGGGAACTTT
The DNA here is from genome assembly GCF_023375885.2 of Dermacentor andersoni. Classification (NCBI taxonomy): domain Eukaryota; kingdom Metazoa; phylum Arthropoda; class Arachnida; order Ixodida; family Ixodidae; genus Dermacentor; species Dermacentor andersoni. Next base: position 136,925,865 of record NC_092815.1, read on the forward strand.
GCACGTTGGGGACATTCACTGGCGGGCTCGGCAGCCTGCGTTCTGAAGAGGCAGTGATTACTGAAAGCAAGGTTGAGTCTGAAGTTCGTTTAAAGCACCCTTGGTCGTGACCGCAGAGGCCGCGCGCCTTGCAAAAAAAAAAAATAATACTAAAAAATACAGTTATCATCTATTGTGGCAACGGTGGCTACGCATTTGTACGCATCTGTGCCACACCCAACGTTACGCTGTGAATACCACCTTGCCGCTGCGTCCTTCTATCAATACGGTTCTCGGATTAACACAGAATGGTCTTTTCAGTGAATAAAGGAATTCGGGACAATGGGTCTTGCTCAAGCAACAAAAAATATTACAAAAAAAGAAGGTTACTGAAGGCGAAGTGAAAGCGTAGTAAATAGCGGTCCACCTGAACTGCAGACGTATCATGATGGGATGTGTCCTTGCTGAGCACAGTGATAATTGCGATAGGTGGGATAAGGTACGTCCTAATCGATTGCGATTAGGACGTAATTAGGACCTGTTGCCGCTTTAGCACCGCGCATCTTTTTCCCAGATATTGTTGGTCTACTCAAGGGAGTGTGCTAAACGAGGCTGACTAAGCATGCTATACAGGCATGTATGTATACTCACCTGGGCCTGTATTCACAAAAATCTTTTACGCTAGAATTGTTCGTAAGAACAAATTCCAGACGCTGGACATCATTAGCGAAAACAGCCAGCCAATGACAAAGAGTACTTACGGGCGGAAAGCTTTGTAATTTCGCCCCCACGTTTATGGCTGCGGCCTTTGTGGCCTTATTATGGTATCCTTATAGGACGCGACTTTTAACTTCTAGTTAGAGTGCCGGCAGCTGCGATCTTCACACCAGAAGGCGATGAAGGCATTGCTGAAGTCCCTCTGGTCAATCGACCTGTTTTAACGACTGTGACAGTACTAATTCTTCCAGTTTTCTGGGACCTTGCAGTCGATAGACACCTCGTATAAAGAGCCGCCAGTTTTCCAAGCATTATGTCTCCTCTCTCTTTGATTAAATTGACTGTTATTCCATCTTCTCCTACCGCTCTTCCTCGTTTCATTTCTTGTAAGGCCCTTCTCACCTCATCGCTAGCTATAGGAGGAGCTTCTGTATCCTGTCCATTACTGTTTCTAATGGAGGTATCCTGACTCCTCTGGATATCGTACAGGTCAGTATAGAATGAGAGGGTAGCAGTAGTCGTAATCAAACTTAATAAGAGGTATAGATTAAAGGTAGTACAAGCCTACGCTCCAACATCCAGTCACGATGATGGTGGAGTAGATCAGTTTTATGAAGATGTTGAATTAGCGATGAGAAAAGTGCAAACTCACTATACTGTAGTAATGAGCGACCTCAATGCAAAAGTGGGGAAAAGCAGGCTGGGGAACAAGCAATTGGAAACTACGGCGTCGATTCTATGAATGCTAGAGGAGAGATGCTGGTATAATTCGCAGAAAGGAATGAGCTTCGAATAATGAACACCTTTTTCAGGATGCGTAGCAACAGAAAGTGGACCTGGAAAAGCCTTAATGGCGAAACAAGAAATGAAGTTGATTTCGTACTTTCTGCCGACCCCAGCATAGTGCAGGATGTAGAAGTGATAGGTAAGGTAAAGTGCAGTGATCGCAGGTTAGTGGGGGCTATGATTCACCTCAATTTGAAGAGAGAAAGAGCAAAATTGGTCAAGAAGAAACAGGTCAACTTAGAGGTAGTAAGGGTAAAAGCAGACAAATTCAGGCTGGTGCTTGCAAACAAATATGCAGCCTTAGAACGGAGAGATGATGACGACATAGAGGTAATGAATGAAAACTTAACTAGGCTGGCTTCAGAGGCAGCAGTTGAAGTGTTAGGCAACACACCAAGGCAACCAGTAGGCAAGCTCTCCCAAGTAACAAAGGACCTAATAAAGAAAGGACAAAGAAGGAAAGTGTCCAACTCAAGAGATAAGATAGGATAGTACACATCAGACGCCTGCATCTGTAACTTAGTAGCGGATATAAGAAAGTGACAGCAGCCGCAACTCCCAAGAAATAGCAAAACGACGTGGTTTCGCGTATAGCCACTGCCCATCTTCTTTTGTGGGGCACTTGCGCAAAAATTTGCACAGCCTAGCCTTTACGTTCCTTCGGAAAACATTTCCTATAGTGAGGCCACGTTTCTATAGGGCCAAGCCGGAATTTATTGTGGATCTCAAAGCACTGCTGACGGCTTTGTCGGGCTCTCTGCAAAGTAGTGGTGCCATTATTATTTCATTAAGCAGACAAACAAGGAGTACAGAACGATACCTAAGTTCGCTTATCAAGAAAATGATGGAGTTTTTAGCAGACAGAGCGCCGACGGAGTTAGACCCCGCAGAGTCAAAGAAGATCGAGTCGTATGCGAAAGTTATCTGTGACAGCGATGGTTAGCTGGGTCAAGTTTCTAGGTCAACAGCAGTTCTTTGCTGAGAAGCACCGATCATGCTCTTTATGTCTCTGAATTACTTCTTCAAATGAATCAGCAACGTGCGTCATTTGTTTGCTGATTCTGAGAAAATTTCTCGCTACTTGAAACATTCAAGAAAAGGGAAAATTTGCATTCACCTGGACGGCAGCGCGAAGCTTTTTCCGGTCACAGAAAAGAGCTAAGGTCGCAGCATCCTGCGTACATTAGCTGCCGTAAGGTGGAATACTCTTGGTTCTGTTAACAAAAAAGAAAAAGAAAACGCAGCTCGCAAAAAAGGGAAACTTAAAGCATCCAGAGAGAGAGAGAGATAAAACTAGAGATGATCTCTGAGGAAACGTGCCAAGAATACCGAGCCTCCAAGATAAGTCAGTGCGAGAGAAAAAAAAAAGAAAGCTGTCAAAACGGAGGGCGGAATCGGAAACACGAACAAATAAGAAATGTTCTATTTTTTATGGAAATTACTTCAAGAAAGAAAGAAAGATAGAACAGTCATAGGAAGTTCCATAAATAAATAAATAAATAAATAAAACGGCAATTACGAAGGGTCGTAGAAATGTCCCAAGCTGGAAACACGGGAGGGAGGCGGTCGCAGAAAGAGGAGCAAGAAGACACATCGAGAGTAAAATAAACGATAAAAGGAAAGATGCGGTGGGGGTCGGTGAGGAACAACGAGGTGAGCCCCGAGACGTGAAAAGCTCTCGCAAATCAGCGCGCTCACCCTCTCCACCACACCTCCTCTCTCCCTCCCTCCCTCCCCTCACGCCCTCTCCCAGTGCGCGGAAGTAGGCTCTCGCCCCCGCGGAGAGCGAAACCCGGCTTCGGAGCAGCGGCCTGTAGCCGGCATCGCTCCTCCCGCGCTTCGGTCGGCCCCCGGTTCGTTCGGTGAAGATGCCGTTGCGGACCCGTCCGCACGGACTTGTGCGGGCCATGTTGTTTCGGTTCCTCTGCGCTTTGGTGCTGCTGGACGCGGGCCCACTCGCGTGGGCCTTCAACGTGGACCTACCTTCGGCCCTCGTGCACCGGGGTCCCAAAGGATCCATGTTCGGATTTGCCGTCACAGTGCACAGGGACCGCGGATTCAACTTGTGAGTAGAGGACCGCCGGAACGCGCACGGCCTGTCTGCTATTACTGACCGTGTTTAAGCGCGTTTGCGAAAAGCGCTTTATTACCGGAAAGTGTGTGCGTGTGTGTGTGTGTTTTATCATTTCATTATATATATCATCCTTTGATAATGGAACAATGTGCTGTTTGTCAACAAGCAGGCGATACGATAGTCGCCAACGTTTTTCCAATTTCACCCAAGCAAATCAGTCAATCAATCAATCAACCTTCGTTCGGCGAAGCTAAAAAACCGCGTGCACTGCCGATGGCCGTTGAAACGTGTTGTGATGGAGCTTATCAAGCTGGCTCGGGAAGGTGCAAATGAGCTTTTCCCGCAATTGAGCGGGGGCTGCTTGCCCTGCGAGCCATGCAGTACACTTTTGTCATCATCGTCCGAATGCCGCTGCGACCGTTATTCACACATTTTTGTTGTTGTTGTTGTTCGGGTATGTTACTCGTTCAGATGATCGCGCGGTTCGGTTATTTCGTGCGTGAATGCTATTGCGACCGTTATTAAAGATCGAAATGGTCTCGACAAGTTGAAAAAGAGAACAGCACGGAACGACAACTGAACCTGGCAAAGGGGTGTCACCCCAACACGCTACGACTTCTGGATTACGATGTCAGCGATAGGTTGAGATGTAGTCGGGAACAGCAACAGTGCGCCCCAGTACAACCCGGCGAGGAGCCCGTTTCGACAAGTACTTCCACCTTTCTCGTAACCTGCTTTATTCTGCGGAGAGTGTTTCCATAACGATCAAGAAAATTCCGATTGGCGTTCTGACACAGAAACGTCCCTTGACCGACTTCCCCCTTCGAGGATATATACGTCTGTGATGCGCTCTTCTGAATGCATTCGTTGATTCAGTGAACTCCAGTAGCGTATACTCATGGATCTGTGTCCTAGCTCCGTAGGGCCGACGTTGCGATCTTAGTCGTCGAGCGCGCCGCTGCGGAGTCGAGAGAGACCTGTGGTTGTCACTCACTCGCTCAGCCACTCATTTGGCAAGGAGAACTAGACGGCACCGTTCGAAAAATTTGGAAGCGGTCCCGAAAAGCCGGTCACGACACTGCATTCGGCAGCGGGGCCGCTTCTCGCGCGAGCCAAGACAAATTAGGGATGCGAGAGGATCGTCGTTTCTCCTTTCTTTTCTATTAAACAAGATACTACATCGCGCAATCGTTGCGTACGTGTATAAGGCTTCTTGTGCCTGAATCGTGAGCGTTCACGTGACAGGAACTGCGCGTATAATCTGCACGAACCGGCCGGACGGCGGTCTCCAACTCACGCAGTGCACTCTGCATGCAGCTGGCGATGTTTGGTTTATCCCAAAAATTAAAACTTTAGAAGGATCTGCGAGCCACGCATTAACCAAACGCGCTGAGCAAATGTCGTGATGCAGAAGTTGCGGGTACATTACACTAGTACTGGCAAACTTGCCCGAGAAAGATCTGCGCGGCTTGCCAAATGTATACCGCGCAGTCGCTGTTTGTAGAAGCAGCACTGCTAGAACTTCGCGCCACGGGCTGTTCACACAGAGAAGTAAGGCTTCTTTCTATAGGGTGTCCCAGCTAACGTCAGCCGAGCTGTTCAACGAAAAACAAAAGATTTAAAAAAAAAACACATGGTGCAAGTTGTTCAGTCGACACACCTTTGACGACCGAACGCATTAGCTTTTATAATTGTACTTTGCGCCGTCTTTAATTTTTTTTTCGTTCGACAGCTTGGCTAATGTTAGCTGGGACACACGGTATATAAGTTGCCTTTGGCCCACTCGGTACTATGTAGAGCTGTAAATTGTAACGTGTAGGACCGCAGTATACACCGTCGGCAGGAGCCCCATACGCCTTTATATTTGGCAGGAATCCCAACGAAAGTACAGCTGTTGACGACGTTGTTCCCAAGGCACGGAAGTAATTTACTATTCGTCACACCCACGCGCATGTCGTCGAGTGAAACCTTCCGTCACGATCGAGCGATCATCTTCAACGTTTCCCATCTGGCATCCACTGTTTTGCTTGCCTGTTAGGTTTGCTTTGCCATGTTCCTTTTCTGTCGTCGTGCCTATATTTCTTATTTCAAGTACACATAGTATCACGAACGCATACGATGAATCTCGACGCTGTTTTGCATCTGTTATCAGCAACGTAACGCCCCCCCCCCCCCCCCCCCAAAAAAAAAGAATAATAAGCCACTGGTATAAGCAACCATCCATACACGAGCGCGCATCCTAACTGTGTCTGAGGCGCGAAAGGGAAAACGAGAAGCAACGCGGACAGCGCTGGCACCTAACTATATTTCACAACTTGCCAAAATAACACTTACATGTGGGGACTTACTCTCATCTAGTTTTTTTGTGTTTTCATAGCGTAGTACGTGTTCTTTGGGCGAATGTAATGGATATAAGAAGCCGGCGCTGCATACTCGCTTCCACTGTTCGTGGTCTGTTTTGTGCTGTATAGATATCAGATCAAGACGACCATACCAATACAGCCCCAACGTTTCCCTTAGCAATGAGGTTCACTTTATAAGCTCGCAGAAGGGGTTGCAATTAAAAAAAAAAAAAAAACGGCGCGCCCCCTTCTGCATGCGCACGAGACAAGACAAATTGACCGCGCATCGAAGGAGCTTTGTTTGTTCGGCACAGCCGTCGCTCGAACGGCGCGAGTGGGCCCACTTCGACGAAGTCCTGAATGGGCCCTCGCGGCATCTGCGACCGCGCGCAGTAGTGGAGGGCGCGCGTCGACGAGAGATACGAAGCGTCTGGAGGAAACCCGACTCCGCCAGAAGGAAGGGTCCTGGAGGGTCTCGCGCCGCGCCGAAGGGCGAGCGTTCGGCGCCCACGCTGGTGCCCTGCCTTGCTCCGCGCTCTGTCGCGCGCGCGCGCGCGTCCCCAGCCGCGCACGGCACCCGGCTTTGACTTCGTTGTAGACGGCCCATACGCTGTACCGAGCTATTAGTAGGTTCATATACAAACGAAAGCTCCTGAACGGTGTTTGAAGTGGGACGCTTGAAGGCAGAGCGAAATAAAGAAAACAAGGGATGAAAGGCAGAGAGGTTAACCACACGGACATAATGAATATCCTGCAAGGGGGAAAATAGGATGGTGGATTGGAAGATATAAGGAAATTGAAAAAGGAAGAGAGAGAAAGGGTGTGTGTGTGCTAGTAAACACAATGTGTCTATAAACGTATTCTCAGGTGCGCTGATTTCAAGGAAGTCATCAAAGCACGTAGCTTCCTGGGCTAAGGATGTGCGAGTCCAAGTTGGCTACCCAGCACGAGAGGAAGGGGTAAGGAGAAAGATATATATATATATATATATATATATATATATATATATATATATATATATATATATATATATATATATATAATATATATTGTATCGGGAAGTTTTCATCGTTGCGGCCCCTTTATTTCGAATACATGGTTTCAGCGTGCACATAAAACACTGTGTATGCCAAAGTTGGCGCGAGGCGGCAGGACAACAAACAGTCTGGCGTCAAGCGAGGCACAACGCACTCCTTTCATTGAACACTCTGTCGACAGCTGCTCAGAGCCGCTTCGTCGGTCGCCGCGGGAACGTCCGATGCCCCCCCCCCCCCCCCCCCCCCCCCCTCAATATCCGTATATACGAAGTGGGAACCCCGTAGTAATACGTAAATCACTCGTTCTCGCCCATGGACCACGTTAAGGAATTCCCAGGCGCGGAATTCGACCGAGCCCGTCGTAGCCGTGAGGATTATGCACGCAGAGAGCCACGGAAACGTCCGCTTCTTCAAGAAAACTGGTCTGTACATCGCGTTTTACTGTATTAGTTAACGTTTCTCTGCGCGTGTCAGCGCATTCACTTTATTTGTTCCTTCACTTTCTGCCACGCCCTTTCTCGCCCCTTTTCCGAGATAGGCGTAGCGAATCGGGCGAGACTTTGCTCGACCTTCTTGCCTTCCCTGCTTTCTTTATCGCTTTGTCTGTCTTGTTGAGCGCGCGATTGCAACCCTTTTCGTATGCGGCCGTAACGCTACCTGCTGTTCCTGGTGTGACGAAACGTCACCGTCCGTTGCGCTTTGCCAACTCCAACGGGTGGACACTGACTGAAGCAGAGTAAAACGCGCACCACTCAAATGGCAGTGCTTGTGTCGTCCCTCCTTTTCGTCCCCGTTCTTTGCGCTCTTACGGGACATACGTGATGACAAATGTCGATAATTCGAAGATGTCCCAACTCTTCGAGAATATTTTAAAGAAAGAAAGAAAGAAAGAAAGAAAGAAGGAAAGAAAGAAAGGTTGTTGTCCATCGAACATGCGGGTCCTACCTACCATGGGGGCTTGGCCGTAAAATGGGCAGATTATACCAAGTTATAATGAAAAAAAATAAATTTCAAAATTGCTACGGACTGAGTGCTGTAGGAGGTGGAGTTATATATTAATATGAAAGCAACAATACTAGGAATAATCACTAACTGCAAAGCACACAAAAGAAATAAAGCAAGAGATACAATTCTAACAGGGACATGGGAGTAAACGTCCCTGCATGTGGATGAATCCCACTGTGGTGGCGCCAAACAAAAGAATTACGGCTTCTTTAAGTCCAAGCCAAGTTTTCGAAGAGGTAGTTCCAATAAACGCTCTCTAACCGCAATTAAAGCGGCGACAAGATAGGAGGAAGTGATGAATGGTTTCTTCCTCGTAACAAAAAGGAAAAAAGAAAGAGCAGAGCAAGGAGGGCATCAAACTTGACCCAAAGGTGCAAGTAGAAGTTCAGGGAAGGAATGCGGTAAGCGTAGCGCGTTCATTTGTCTTTCGGGAGAAAAAAGAAAAGCAGGCGAGCGCCTGCTCTTCTTGGAGAGCTCTACATTGTTTTTTGGCTAGCTACGGTGAATATCTTGAGAGTAAGGACCCCGTGTTACGTCATGTTTACTCCTGTTTATTTATTTATTTGAAAATACCTTTGTTTACTGCTGGGCTAAAGTATGGTATGATGTTGCGAACTACGTGAATCAGAGTCCCTTGTCAGGCAAAGTGAGCTATTAGACTCAGCCGCTGCAGTGATTATCTTTTTTCGGAGTAATAATAGCCATCGCCGTCACGGGCCTCACACGACCAAGGCCTCTCTTAAAACTTGTCAGTGAACTCTCCACATTGAAACGTTTGCGCATATGATCGATTCAATGATTCTATATCTTTTCATTGTGTTCCCTGCACTGTTCTTGAGAATCGAACTTGAGAGACAAACTACAGAAATAACGGGCGTGCGAACTAAAAAGTTAAAATAAGTAAAGAAATATGAGTCTAAGTTCAAGGACGATATCATGCGCATTATTGCCGTTGCAAGGACATTAAACAGCAACATTGAATCAGTTTATACGTTTAAATATGTCGGTTAGAACTCCATTTCGCATGTTTGGCTCGAAGAGGTTGATTATTGCTTGGCCCAAATTTTTCTTTCCTGACTTTCCCGCCAGAACGTCACCGCTAGCCCATCACTGCAGGTCATCTCTTGTATTTGTTGGGCATTACGGTAAGGGCGCATGGTCGTTTTACTGTTACACAAGTGCACACGCAGCTTAACTTAAATAATTAGTCTCCCGCTTATGCCAGCAGCAACACTTAGTTGCTGTCTTAAACGAGCTGCGCTCTGACACGACCCCGTCGAACATATTGCCACAAGACTCTCTACTAACTGCGACACTGCCCTCCTGTCACGTGGTCGCGGTAACTTCGATTAACATCGGCCGCATGGCACAAACGTATACGCGCAACCGATTATCCGCATTTGCTTTCGTTTCTTTCAAACTGCGCGCTGTGCCACACATTGCGGGGAGACCTGGCTGTATGTACTGACCGAGCAATGGAGGCTATAGTTCTGAGTCGCGGCCTATAAGCTCGGGTACAGTGTGGGAATGGCGCCGGCGCCGGCACAGTTCGCGGCGCGCGCGCCATAGTGTTTACCTCGTGCACGGGATGTCTGCCAAATGACGCGCACGCCATGCCCTGTCCGCAGCCGAGTGTTTAAACGAATCTCGCGGCTCCCGAACGGAGAAGAGAAAAAAACCACTTCCGCCATGCGCTACGCGCACCTCGCCCTCACTCAGCCCCGGCAGCGCGACCCTGCATTTCCGAGCCGTGTGTGTGTGTGTGTGTGTTTCGCCGACGGGACTTACGACCTCGGAATCGGTTTATTTCCACACGCGGGTGGGTACGACGCCGTTACGATGCATGCCGGGAGCGAAGAACGCTCCCCCCTCCTCGTTCATAACATCGCGTCCACGTACACGCGCTGGTCGTTACAAGTAATGCGTTTGGAATGTGACGCGGTGATGTAAAAATAAGATAGTAGGATCATCGTTTATGTGGAAATTTTTTTTCAAGGTTACAAGGCCGAAGTTACCACGTTACGTCTGTCGAGCCTCAGTAAAGGTTTAGCGTTTAAGCATTGTAAACAGCGGCGTAACCAGAAATATCTTTTCGGTTGGAGTGGGACACGCACTTGACTCGGGAGGGGGAGCGTGAGAACGGAGGAGGAGGAGCTTCGCACGCCTAATACTAACGCCAAAAATTTCGGGGGGGGGGGGGGGTCATGTGCCCATTGTGTCACTGATTGCAAAGGTTATACATTGCTCTTAATTATGATTCGCGATAGAGGTGAAAGTGAAGCAGAGAAGCGCAGTCGAGAACATGGATTAAGGCGGTGGTATGGAGTTGTAGATTTTGAATGCATGGATGGAATGAGCTGATGCAAGACGTGGGTAACTGGAGATCGCTGGGCGCGAGACGCTTTCTCGTGCAGAGAACATGTAATATTCTCAGCTGATGATGACAAACGAGCTAAGACGTTGTGGCTTCCATTTGTCACGCTCGCAAAACCGAAACAAAAAAATGTGTGTGTTGACATGGAGGACGCACACTGGTCGTATACATTGCGAACCGTTCTTGAAGTCCACGCGTGCTTTATTCGTTATAGACTGTATTGTGAGAAACGATACGAACGGCGTCGCTACTTTCAACTTCATCAATTCCACTTTCTTGATGCAAATAATATAAGGTCCAAGAGTGGGGACTAGTTCAACGCGAATTAAAGCGCAAAAAAGTAACATGAGAGCTATCCGAGCACCATGGCCTTCAGCAAGATAACGTCACGAGAAACGACGACTGCGTGGCCCTTCAGTGCCAGAGAGCTGATAAGCGAAAGCACTGCAGGTACAGAAATATACAAGCACAGTATCCAACTCTCCCGTTCCCATCGCCCGTACTTCTACATACTTTCCAGTTTTAAAAAGAAAAAGCCGCGAAAGGATAAACGGCGACTACGTCCAGAACTTCGGCACTATATACACATCTCCAAGAATTTAACACGTTTCATAATACGTGTCAGAACCACGATATCATTATGAGGCCGGCCGTAGCACGTGACTTCGCATAAATTTTCAACATTTGGCGATTTTTGACGCGCAAAAAAAAGAAAAAAAATGCACGGTACACGCGGGCGCTTCTGAATTTCGTTTCCACCGGAATGCGGACGCCGCGCCCGGGACCAAAGCCACAGCTTCGTGCTCAGCAGCGCAGCGATATAGCCGTGCGCTGAGCTAACCGCAGCGGGTCACAATACACTTGCGGATGACCATAACATCTTCGCGAGTACAAAGTACAGTTCGTGTTTGGACGACAGCCTTAGAGTGAGTGGACACATCTGGTCACGTGATTCGCCTCTTTCTGTGGTTCGTCGTCTCCCATCCTCCTCTTTTTTCGCCCACTTTCCGTGCCGCCTGAGTAAAGTTACCGGCTTAAAGAAAAAAAGAAGAAAGAAAAAGAAAGGAAAAAGAGCGAAAAGACCATCGCAGGCCCGAGTTCTCTTTATCTAAAGTATACAGTTTGTCTTCTCAAATTAAGCATTGCGAATGGTTGAGCAATCCTTTCGAACGGCCCGGACGCTGCCATAACCTCGGTAGAAGCAAAAGAAAATGACAGTAAAAGAGAGAGCTAGGAGACCGCACCGTGGGGCCCGAGTCGCTAGCAGTCAAACTTGGTTCGGGCTAAAACGTCGGGCCGGAGGACAGCGAGACGCACAAAGCGGGCTCTTTGAGGATCACGGCCGCCCCTTCTCGTCGTGCGCCGTTTCGGCCCCGAGGCGCACGCGTGCATTCGCTGTGCGGCTCCGTACAGGCTCGCGCGAGCGCGGACCCGACCGGGCGGCACGTGCTTCCCATCTGGGCCGGCCGCGGTCGGCCGCCACACGTCGCTCGTCGAGCAGGGATGGCCGGGGCGCCGACCGTTTACGACCGCGATGCCTACTCTCCTCAAGGGCATCCGAACCCTCGGCCCATCTGGGAGGGGGAAGGGGCGACTGGCCGACGGTCTCGCGAACGGCGCACGCTGTCTCTGCCAGCAATGGGACAATGGAACAGGCGCGCGGACGGTACAGGGCCCCTTCATACGCCCTCGAGGACTTTGGCGCGATTTCCTTCTCGCCTTCTTCGGAGCGTGTTCCTGGAAGCGGTAAAAAAAAATAATGAATCGCGGATGTCCTCTGGGCGGTCGTCTTTGAACAGCGGGAGAGAAAAGAGAGCGCAGCTTCGTCGTGCGCTTTCGCCCCGTTGTAGGAC